>NC_142010.1:171713406-171993528 GCF_049901735.1 Notechis scutatus
TATATAACTGTATTTACTTGCTTCATTCTATTTTTGTTTGCTTCTTTTCTTTAAGCTTTGCTAATCATTGATTGAATATATATGATTGATTAATTGACTGATTGTCACAAGTACATAACCTCTGCTTCAATCTTATCCTAAGATGAGGGGCAAAACATTTTAAAAAAACAACACTCAGAATATAAATAAAGATAAGGGAGGACTATTCTTACCACCCAAAACCTCATCTTCTCTCCCAGTAGGGCAATTCTTACCATAATCATTAATCTTTAATGGCATTATAATGAAACTGTTCAAATTACGTTGCTAAATAAATAATATAGTTTTGAGTTAACTTCCTTAGAAAAGAAGCTTGTTCATCATTATTGTTTGGTGAATAATCCTACATCCAGATCAAGTATGCATCTTGCAGAAGAGCTTTGATGGGGATGGGAAGACCAGATATTCTTATTTTTGAGTTATTGATTTATTAAGAATTGATATTCTGTACCAGGAAAAATAAATATTTAGAACAGGGCATATTCTCTCTTCCATCTTGTAGAATCCTTCTACAAAGGGGGGTGGGGTGGGGAATGCTCTTTTGTCCTTTATCCACTATTGATTGCAAATGACAGGTTGCTTTTCTCTCTCCATGGATGGGGAAATAATTGAGTGTAACCTAACTTGTCCATCCCCTTTTCCCAATCACATTTTCACACATTGTGATTGATAATTGGTGAGCTCTTTCCTGAGCAGGTGGTGCCTTAGCATATTAATTGCTTTTATTCACACTTTCAGCAAGGTGTAAATTACCTGGAATGAAGACTAAGGTCATGTCTTATTTAGAGCCTGCTGCCGGGCAGCGCTGAATGCAATCCTCAAACACCAAGGACTCCCTTGGGGACGGTTGGAAGAGACAGATGGAGGAACATCTTTGAAAGAAGAGAATATGTGACTGGTCATTGTAAAAGGAAGGTAGGGTAGCAGTAGTCAGTCTCCATGACATTGACTGACACAAGCAGATACACAATGTCATGTCTACGGAGGATTATAGTGGGGAAATATGTCTGCCCATTTTTGCTACAAGATTTTAAAGCTACATATGCTCTAAACTAGGATCCATTCTCCCAGAAGGAAAATAAGACAAAGAAATATTGGAGATCGCCTGAAAACATCTACAGTATTCCTTTCGCATTGTGCAAATATCTTCTCTTTTATGTGTTCAACATAGCCATTTCTCTCACTCAGGATTTCAGAATGAAACAGTATCTGAGAACTAGGGAAATAAGAATGTCACAATAGCAACTGACCCTTAAAAATGTTTGGACCAGTCTACTGGAAATCTTGTTATAGATATCAAAGATCAGTCAGTTTTTTTAGTTTGATTCCATTCTTCTACTGATAACTACAGCCTGGATTTAAGTGTTTATGTGGCAGATTTACAGTGACCACCATTAAACGTTTTTCTTTTGTGGTCTGACACAAAGGAAAAACCGCAGGAAGCCTGTTTTTAAAACCCAGGATTCCTCTTCCATGCGAGCATGGAAGGAGATTTTTGTGGTGCTCTGATAACCATCACAACATTCTGAATAAGCTCAGCAATTCAAGTAATTAATACCCATTTCCATTCAACAGCACTGTTTTCCGCTGCAGTGATCAGATCATACCGGAAATGTTGCATCCAGTTTGGGTTACCACAGGGCAAGGAAGATGTTGAAGAACAGAAAGAATGCAGGGAAAAAAGCAACACGAATAGTGAGAGGAAGTGAAAGGCTATGAAAAACAGTGAGCTGGATATGCTTAGTCTAAATAAGTGTAGCTAAAAGGAAATGGAAGAGCAGATGTCCAATTTATAAAGAGTTATGATTTGTTCTCCACAGTGCTGGATGATAGGACAAAAACCACTGGATGGAAATTTAACAGAGACAGATCCTGACCATGAGAGCTATTAAGGAGTGGTACAGCCTTGGAGTCATAGGTGCTCCATCAATAGAGGTTTCCCCAAAAAAAGACAGTTGTCTGGGATGGTCTGAGGATTGGACCAGGTCTCTTCCCACTCTATGATCTCCCTAATTACAGGGAATTGGTAATCCTCTGGTGCCTGGAGGCTATATCCAAGATGATGCAAAATGGATAGGACTGCCCCAAGCACAGAGGCAAAGCTAAAACTTTCCATTTTCCTCATGGAGTCTAATAGGGAACATTGGAATTTTTCTATTTAAAGACTAACTCCACATGTTCATAGGTTTCTTATTGTCAGCCAGCAAGAGATCATGCAGCAGATTTTCAGCAAATACACCATCAAAGTGGACAGGGAGGTCAGATAAAAAAAACACACCCAAAGATAGCCAATAAAAGGGGGTTGAAAGGTGCTGGAGCTGCAAGTTAAAATGGTCAACTTCTTGCTAACAAGGATTGTTTATAACACATGCCTTGCCTTCTGCCTTTATCATAAAGTCTGGAGTTTCGGGAGGCATGTAATTGTAAAATGCAAGAATAAAACATCAATAGTAAAATAAAATTAAAACCTAAACATCCCTAAGAATTTCAAAATTTATCCTAAATTGGATATAACTCCATTTAACCAGATTCTTGAAGACTATATTATTAATAGCAAGATAGGAGGTTACTCCAGTGATGGCTAACCTATGACACGCGTGTCACTCGTGACATGCTGAGGCACTTTGACTGACACGCCTGTTGGTGTGGGGAAAACCTGCACATTTAGAGGCTGCCTGTGCTCTGCTCCAATCCCTGCTCCCTGCTTGTTGCGTGGAGGCGTGGTGTCACCGCTGCCGCAAGATCTTTGCAGCAGAGAACCAGTTTTAACCGCCATAAACTGAGGTTTGTCAGTTTCATTACCTCAGGAATGCTACAGGAGGAAAGGAGATCCATGAGGTTCACAGCCCTGTAAGGTGGCCTTCCGATCCCCACATCCTGCACCTGCAGCCCTGAGACCAGGGAGACGAGTTTCATAGCCCTGTGTGATCACCCCAGCCCAGTCCGTCATAAACCAAATTATTGATATTTCTTGAAGTGACACACGACCCGAGGAAGGCTACACTTTTTCCCGATTTTCGACACACCAAGCTGAAAAGGTTAGCCATCACTGGGTTACTCAGAGTAATTTCAATAGCACTATGTTATTTTCATGAAAGAAATAAAACTTTTTCATCTATTTGCTAGTGTGTGTGTCCACTGGAAACTATGTCTTAAAGCATATAAATAACAGGGAGAAAAGAAAGCTTTCCTCCTAATAGGAGAGTATGATTGAATAAGGAAGGAGTAGAGTTGCTCACTAATCAAGGGGGGAAAAAAAACCTCAAATCCACCCTGGTTTAATTATTAAAAGCAAAACAAGTACTGGTAATCCTTGGGTTATGACCACCCATTCAGCAACCATTTAAATTTATAACAACACTGAATAGGGGAGATTTACAACCAGTCCCCACAGTCACATGATCACAATTTGGACATTTGGCACCTGGCTCACAATTATGACAGTTAACACTCTGGTGATAGCCATTTGCAACCTTCCCTGCTGGCTTCCCCTGAGTAAAGTTGATGGAGGTCGTAACTCACTCCTGCAAGGGGCTTCCTTTCCCACCTTTCTTTTCCTCTGAGAAACCCACCCACCGTCCCATACTATGTAGCACTTAGCCAGAGTGCCCACCTGCTCCTTGGCACTTGCCTGCAGCATTCACCTGCCAGCCTGAACTCTGCAGTCCCTGTCCATGGTCCTGCCAGCATTCCATAGCACTCAACAGTGGCACCCACTTGCCTACATCTGGTAGCACTCGTCCACCCGTAGCTCTTGTCTACCAGCCTGTTTGTTTGGGTAGAGGACGGGAACTGCCAGAACTGCCATTGCTAAGTGACACAGTCACATGACATTGGGTTTTTATCACCGTATCACTTAGAGAGGGAAGTTCTAATCCCAAATGTCACCCTAGCCCAAGGACTACCTGTACCAAGGGAAGGGGGAACCACAGGTTTTTCCCCTAGCTATTATGCTCTTAATAATTCTACTTCAATTTTAGAGTACAGCACTTAGTGTGTTTTAATATCTTGTCATTTAAACTCTGAAAGGGCCAAGGGGGAGCCATCATGATTATCATGGCCTTAATTTGATCTTGCTCCAAATACTAAAAGAATAGGATCCTGTTCAACTCTTGAGTCTCATACTAGGATCTGCAGATTTCATACCAAAATAAAGAGTGTAACCTGCAGATGAAGCCACTAGTAAAAGCAATAACTCATCTGCATTTTGAGGTCTTAACAATCTTAATCGTATCAGCTTCGACACCTAGATGAAGATTGTATTATAGTGTTCTGTACAGAAGATTTTGTTGATTTGCTTTGAGGTTTTATCACTTTACTTTTGGCTGTTTTGAACATTGCTTGGCTTGATCATTGTAGTTTTAAATAAACTGTAAGGAGCTTCTTCAGGTTTGAAGCCAGGAGGTGTCTATTGTCTCCAGATGGGCCTTCTATTCTTAGGTGAATCTTATTTGTTCATTCTCCTCTTTTTATAGGGTTTCCAATCTTCCTCTCCTCTTTAGATTAGAAAGACTGGATTTTCTATGTTATGTCTCTTTTGGAGAAGGATGATTATTGCTGGGTCTCTGTCTTCTCCTCCTTCTCATCCAAATGACTGATAAGCTGCCAATTCAGACTAATTTTTTCATTAATACCCAAGTCTTCTGAGTTGCTTAGAGGAGGCCTTTGCCTTATTGCCAGTTCTAAGAAGGATGCTTTGGAGTTTTTTGGCCTGAAGCCCAAAAGATACAGATTTCTGAAGTTGAATTTCCTTAGAAAAGGAAAATTAGCTTAGCTGCTGTGTGGTCTTGCATTTCTGCATCAGTCGGGAATTTCAAATATTGCATTTAAAAATCCAAATAGAAAAAGCAATCTTATTTAGTGGAGAAATGAAAGCCAAAAAAGAAAAAAGACATCAGTGCTAATGTAGACATAATTCCAGATAAAAAACAAACTTAATAAACTCAGTAAACTTTGATGCAACTCTTTTAAGACCTACTTTCCTGTGGAAGGGGATAGAAGAAATGGTGAAACCAGTTTTTCAGAACCATTTTCAAAAAGTATCTATTCCTAATACCATGGCTGGAATGAAATTGATGGAAGATTGGCAACACTTTGGGATCAAACATCTAAGCACAAACAAACTAAGAAGCTTAAAGTTTACAATATATATATATAAAGAGAGAAAAGGAGAGAAAAATGTGTGCATGCAGTAAAAATGGTGGCATCAGTGCAGGATATAAGCTAGCAAGTGCAGTCCAGTTCATACAATCTGAATGTTAAAAGCAAGATGTCCCATTTGCCTTTTTAGCTTTCTTTTCCTCTTTGCCCACCGCTTTGTCCACATTCTCCAGCCTTTCCCAATTGCAGGTGACAATGACAATAACATAGCAGTTGTAACTCTGAAGCGAACTTAGCTGGAGCCATCTTGTGCTGCCTCATAGTTGCCACAAAGCCTGAGAGGAGGAAGGGAGGAGGGAAGTAGATAGCCCAACTAACAGTTGAAACAAAAAGTTTTTCCTATGGAAACCAAGGTCATCATAACAGGTGGCTGTTGAAGGAGGAGAGAAGCCTGCCAGCTATATTCATTGGACAATGTAACTGGTGATACCCAGTGGTGGGATTCAATTTTTTTTACTACCGGTTCTGTGGGCATGGCTTGATGGACGTGGCAGGGGAAGGATACTGTAAAATCTCCAGTCAGAGGCAGTATTTGCTGGCTCTCCGAACTACTCAAAATTTCCACTACCAGTTCTTCCGAACTGGTCAGAACCTGCTGAATACCACCTCTGGTGATACCTGGGAGGGGGGACTTTTACTCTTTTAATTAGATAAAAACCATGGGAACTTTTAGAATTGGTTTTCACCGGCTGTGCCGATATGATGTATCCAGTAAACATGTTCTTTGTGGAGCCTACCTGCCTCGGTGTTCCGCTTTCAATGGGTGCATTACTCGGAACATTGAGAGCAGTAACTTAACCTTGGCTGTCTCCAGCATGAAAAGTGTGATGCTCACCTGGATTTGTTCTTCTAATGTGGGAACTCTCAGGACAATTGGGCTCAATGGAATGCCAACTAAGGACAGTGCAAATAGAAGATTTGGGGGGGAGGACCTAGGAAAATTTAGCATTTAACATGTAAACAGACAAGCAAAATACTCCTTAAAGTGCTGTTACCCCAATTTCTATGCCTCGTATTTTGCACATGATAGCAAAACACGGGACATAGAAATTGGGGTAACAGCCGTTCTTACAGGAATGCATGCCCACATGTGCACAGACATGATTGCACTGATACATTAATGTATACAAAACAAAGACTGTGTTCACAAATTATCACCAGAACAGGTTGCCTAATTAAATAACATTGCTTTTGTAAATCAATATGTCTTCTTGTAATATAGCTTGGATTGTTTATAAATCATTCTTAAGCTTCATATTTCCTTGGCAATTTATGAATGGTAACAATAACCTGCAAACTGAAAGTAGATTGGCAGATAAAAAGCCTATCAAAATTCTCGGTGAAAATTTCACCCAGAGGAATTGGATGATTTTGTTTTTCAAATTTCTCCAAGGGAAGCAGAAATTCTCTAATATTGTCTCAAAGGCAAGATGTACTAGTGCACCACTAGGGGGGGAAATAGGAGGAGGAGCTACATCATAATGCCTTCCTTTGGAGTTAAACTAAGTACGGGAAACGAGCGGGCTGGCTGCAGACAATGCAGAGATGACTGTGTGGTGGAAAGTAGAATAGTTACATATATCCTTCCTGACTATCTTATCACTAAAGAAAGAGAAAAATATCACAGTCCATCCTTGAGAACCTCTCTGAAATTCATTTCAGCAGATGAAGAGAGAACTATGAGGAAAAAAATAGTGGAGAATTGAAATGGCTTATATAAGGTTTATTTTTCTCTCCATATATATTAAAAGTCTCTAAAAGTCTAGGCACTTGCCTGGAGAAATGAATATAAGAAATCAAGCAGCTAAACAGATTTCTCCTCCAGTGAAAGAAATGGAATAATCACTGCCCTCAGTTGCTACTTAATAGTTACCAGATATTGAAAACATGTAGCTGAGCTACATATTTTCAGTGAATGGCTGAGTAAGAGGGAGGAAATGGTTTCTAAGAGCACTACTTCTCCCTGAGCACATTTGTCACCCTGAGCAGAATTAAAGGAAGTAATAAAAACAATGGAAGTGTTTTGCAAAATCCAATAGCTTCTGGCCAAACAACCTCTAGGAAGCAAAGAGCTGAATACCTGTATCCCAAATTTACTCATTCCAGGCATTTCCCCGGAAGATATGAAAACTGAATTATATCAAATGTTTTAGGAAACAGTAAAACAGGAAATCAAAGTGGGAAATTATGGACCAGTACTTTTGCCTTGCAATCATTCTGTTACCGTATAAAGTTGTAAATAAAATAAGAAAACACATTTTGAAAGATTAATATAAGCCAAGGCTGGGAATGATGGCCCTTTTATGACTTATGGACATCAGCCATGCTGGCTCAGGAATTCTGGGAGTTGAAGTCCACAAGTCATAAAGGGGCCATGGTTCCCCACTTCTTCTTCTTCTTCTTCTTCTTCTTTTTTTGTAAATTTTATTTGAGTTTTCACAAAGAAATACAAATAAAACATCTTTTTTGAAAGTAGCGTGATCCCAGGTTACATTTCTTCGTACAGACACAAATTCAATTTCATGCTCATTTTTATGTTCAATTCCATATCTTATTACTGTTTTACATTTTCTACATAGCTTCTCCCCTCTTTTAATTTTCTTAATTTTATTTTAATTATCTCGATTCAAATCCTTATATTTATACTTTTTGTCTGTCCTGTTTCAATTTCATATTATCTTTTCTCATTAAATAAAGTTTCTCCTGTAGTTGCTGATTGGAGTATGACACCTTTATATATTTTAATTTTATCCATTTAACTCTTATTTAAGCTTCAATATATACCTTAAAGTTTAACATTCAATATAATACATAACTTCAATTCGGATTCTGCTTGGTACATTCTTAAAATACACACTATATTCTTAAAAAGAAAAAAAAGGATTATAAATATATGTAGTTAAAAACACATTCCATTCCAATTCAATTCTATCATTAATATTAATATTCATTAAAATCTTAACTTCTTTAACATTACTTTTCAATTAAATATCACTTCTATGGGAACAGTTATAAGTTTTCCATAATTAACTCCTGCCCCCTCTTCACTTATATTTTATAAAACATTAACTAATTAAAATGTTCCTGTCCCTTCCTAATTCAATTCTCTCATTTATTTTATTTCATTTATTTTATTAACAAACATTTCACAAGATTACAATAGCTATTTTATCCCTCATTTTAATCATACATTGTTTCCAATTTTCTAAAGTTATTTCTATTACTAATATAACAATACAATCTTATGTACCTTTACAGAATCCCTTTTTCAGTTAAATTTTCACCCATTATCTCTAAATAGGCCCTGTTTCTCTATATCTTGTTTCTGTCCTTTATAACTTCTTTTCCTTTCCTTCTTCCCTCTCTTCTTCTCTCTCCCCTTTTTACCCCCTTGTCTCTCTACCTCAATTTCTCTCTTCTGTATTCCCCTCTTCTGTTGCTTTCCAATATTATACTTATTTTTCGAACTATTTTTCTTTTCTTTGGTTGTTTTTTTAAGTCTTAAATTCTCCATTCTCTTTCCCCCCCCCCCCTTTCCTTTTTCTTCCCCACATAGAATTACTTGTTCATTAAAGATGGCTTCTTCTTTGTCCCAGTCTTCTTGTTTTGCAGACGTTTCTTGTTGTTTCTCATAGTTCCAAATCTCCATTTCTAAGAATTGAAAAACGAAGCCGAAAAAGCCTCTCCCTTCTTGTGCATCTTCTTTGTACTTTTTAAGTTCCATTTTCAATTCATCCAGAAGTAGTGCCATTATATAAATTTTTAAACAACCACCCGATTAATTTTAGTCATTCAAATGCAATAACCAAGAGTCCAATGATCACCAAATAATCCAAATACATGCAAGCTGTTTCTTTTTGCTTTTTTTCACTTTCTCTTCCTCGGGTTCTACAATTTAGTTACCAAGTTTCAGTTAAAATGTATCTTTTAAAAGTTTTGTTAAAGTTTTACTGTAGATTCCTTTTAATTCCAGGCAGTCTCCTCCCTTTTTCCAGTTCCTGCCCTTTTATTCTTTTTCTCTCCTTCCCTGTTTATAAAAAACTTTTTAATGTCCAGAAATCTTTATTATCCCTTTGACATTTTATTTTATTTTCAGCTTAATTGCCTGTTGATGTCAAAGCGGACTTTTTTCCTGATTTCTTATTTAAGTCTCTTGGTTGTCAATATAGGGAAAGGGAGAGAAGAAGAAAAAAGCCAAACCTTTCCCTTTTCACTTTCCTTCGCTGCTTCCGAATCTTCTTTGGGAACGATGTTACTTTTTTTTTAGTTTAAATTCCAGGGTACCTTAGTTGTTGCTTTTGCAATTTAACCTGGTCAGCTAGAACTTTCACTTCTTATCTTCCTCCTGCACATTCTTTTCTGGTTGAGTTCTTCTTTGAGGTGGACATTTCTGACCACCGCTGCAACCGCCTTCGGGAAAGGGAGTAATGGCCAGCTGAGGAGGAGAGATGTGGCTCTCCTCAACCCCGTTGGCAGTCTCCCCCCTCTTCACCACCTCTACGGGGTAACTTAGCCCCGAAACCAGCCAGCTCGGGGTGCTCCAGCGGCGAGCCCAGACCGAAACCACACACAATCGCGGATTTTTGTCTGTTGCCAAAGAGGCTCAAAACCGGAAGACCCCATGGTTCCCCACTTCTGATGTAGGCCAATGGCCTAGTGAAATAATTTGATCCATGTAGAAATTGCCTGAGGAGAAGGAAACATACACTATTTGCCCAACAGACTTTTGCAAACTCAGTTCAGAATCAAGATATAAGTGTTTGGAGATTGGAGACCTGTGGTTAAAGAAACAAGCAAACAAGTGTATTTTGCAACTGCTTTCCAAGGTACTATGTCTCACCTGATTTAAAATTTCACCTGAGGTCTGAAGAATCCACCTCAGAGGAAGTAAGACAGGCCCTAGCTGCCAGGATAGCAGCAAAATCTTTCAGTTGCCTAGGGTGTGGGTAAAAATTATGCTAAAGAACAAAAGTAGGAACTACTGTACCTTATTATTGCTAAAGAACAAAAGTAGAAACTACTGTACCTTGAATGTCCAGGCAATGATTTATCACCTGTAAAATCAGAAGGAAACCAGTTACTCAGGAGAAAGAAAGCCAGCAGATGAGTTAGTTTTACTTCAGGTAGCCACATTGGATTGTCCTTCTGTTGTCAGTTCTTCTGCTTGCACTTTTCACTTTTGAATATGATGCACAAAGAACAAGAAGCCATTAGTGGACCCGCAGCCTCATGGTTAGGTATCTGAAAAATCATAATAATGTAACATTTAGTACAGTACTTACAGGCTCTGAAGTAGGATTGAGATACCAGCTCCTTTAAAGAAGAAGGCAATGGCAAAACACAGGATACTATCAAGAAAACCACTGCCCAGGAAGTCACCAGGAATTGGGACTGACTAGAACAGGGGTTCTCAAACTTGGCGACTTTAAGACCTGCGGACTTCAACTCCCAGAATTCCCCAGGCAGCCTGGCTGGCTGGGGAATTCTGGGAGTTGAAGTCCGCAAGTCTTAAAATCGCCAAGTTTAAGGACCCCTGGACTAGAAGGACCATAAGAATAAGAACAAAAGCAATATTTAATTCCTTGAAACCAGTTTCCAAGCATGCAAGATATGAGAAGCCTTTGGATCTTTCCCTGCAGTCTGTCCAGTCCAGGGTCGGGAATTACAAAAGCCATCATTCTGTTCATCTATTTAATTATCTGTGTCTTGAACACATCATGCTCCATCAATTACAAATCACTAAATGACTTAAAGCAGCTGCTACAAATGGTTTAAAGGAACAACTTTCAATCATTTGAGTATCAATATATGCCTCAGGGATAAACTGAAGAGAACTATTTTGTGTGGTAGTTCCCTCTCCCATGACCCCCCTTCAGGAAAAGAATAAAGATAATAGCTTTTCTTGCCCATAGCAACTATACCAAGACAAGAATTCCCACAATTGTTTTCTCTACATGGACATCAGAGGTGGTATTCAGCAGGTTCTGACCGGTTCTGGAGAACCAGTAGCGGAAAATTTGACTAGTTCAGAGAACCGGCAAATACCACCTCTGATTGGCCCCGCCCCCATCTATTCTCTGCTTCCCGATTCCCAGCTGATCGGCTGGGTCTTCTTTGGTTGCCCTGCACAGGAGAACGGAGCTGGAAAGCAGGTTAGTGGGGAGGAAATGGGATTTTGTAGTAACCTTCCCCCAGGAGTCGGGAGGAAATGGAGATTTTTACAATATCCTTCCCCTGGAGTGGGGTGGGAATGGAGATTTTATAGTATCTTTCTCCTGCCACGCCCACCAAGCCATGCCCACCAAGCCACGCCCACAGAACCAGTAGTAAAAGAAAAAACGAATCCCATCACTGATGGACATGCCTATGTTTTATCAAGCCAACCACTAAAACCATGTTCTGATGGCAAAGATAAGTTTGCATATTTCATTTCATCGAAGACAGGAAGCTTTTTCAGTTTGCCATATGTTTAAACACGGATGGCATGAACCTACGCTAATCATCATCTAATGTCAGATGTACAGTTAATCCTCGACTTACGACCACAACTGAGCTACATCAGAAATTTGTTAAGTGAGTTTTTTTCCCCATTTAATGACTTCACTGACCACATTTGTTAAGTGAATCACTGCAGTTGTTAAATTAGTAACCCGGCTGTTAAGTGAATCTGGCTTCCCCATTGACTTTGCTTGTCAGAAGGTCTCAAAAGGGGATCACATGACCCCTGGGACACTACAACCGTCATAAATACGGGTCAGTTATCAAGCATCCAATGTAAATCACATGACGATGCGGATGCTGCAACAGTCATAAGTGAGAAAAATGGTCCTAAGTCACTTTTTTCAGTGTCCTTGTAACTTCGAATGATCGCTAAATGAACTCTTGTAAGTTGAGGACCACTTATATATCTATACATCAGGACAATTATATTTATTATTAATAATAATTATTATATTAATGTCACATTAATATAATTATAATATTATATTGATAATAGACAGAATAATAAGATAAGGGTCAGGTCTGGGCAACAAACCAGCCCACTTTCACTCCTCCAGACCACAAGAGACCATCAAGGCCATTCTGTCTAGATTTGGCCTCAGGTTGTTGGCTTCTCTCCAAGCTAGTACTAATAGACTCTAATTACCAATAAAGGATCAAAGCAGAGCTAAGTTTGAATCTACTGAAAAGAAATAGGAATCCACTCTCAGAAATCTGCAAAATGTCTTTATCTAATCTAGCTTTTCCCAACTTGCTGCTCCCTGGCTGGATTGGACTGTTGTCCAATCCTCATAAATTGTTGTTTTGCCTGCAGATGACAAGAATTGTGGTCCAACCCTTTTGAAGGGCACAGAAAGGAGAAGGCTGATCTAGGGACAGGTGTACTTTCTTCAAGTATAAGTTAAATTTATCTTGGTGATGAGGACCTGGCAGTACTATGCAAACTATTGCTTGATGATACCGTGTGCACACAATGTATTTGCAGGTCCAATCTTACAGATATAACCAGAATCATGTTAAGGCGGCCTTACTGCACCTCATAATCATGTCTGTCTCCAGCAAGGTGTCTATCAAACTCCACAAACTCATTTTTTTTTCTCAATAAAATTCTCAGTATAAATTTTCCACTCAAGCTACTGTTTTCCCATCGGTAGAACAGGAACCTAATCAGATGGTGCCCTGTCCATGTCCTTGACTTCTGTAGATGATATGAATTACAAATATTAAAGATAAGTTTGCTTTTAGTTTTGCCCAACCAGCTCATGATCAAAAAGTAAGAAAAGCAAATACCGTAGGTGTAGTTGAGGTGCCATTGGCATTCTAAGGAAATGTAAATATAGCATCAATTATGAAGTAGAGCATATGTGGCTATTTGCTTTTGCTTATTCTGCAACATTTTCTTTGTGGACTAAATCCACATCGTTACTTGCTAGCAAAGGGGCAAGGAAGGTCGGGAGCACCCTAAAGCACCCTAAAAAAAATGCCATCGGAAGCAGTGGGAATGTGCATTCCATATATATGATAATATATGCCATATATCAGGGAGACAGACAGACAGACATCGGCATGCCTCTCTGGGTTTGCACTTTACTTCTTTAATTGGAATTACTGCATAAAACAGAATATTGGGCTCCTTTCTAATTCTTGTGTTTCTATGGTATATGTTATACATACCTTATAACAGGGGTCCCCAAACTTTAAGACTTGTGGACTTCAACTCCCAGAATTCTCCAGCCAGCATAGCTGGAGAATTCTGGGAGTTGAAGTCCACAAGTCTTAAAGTTGCCAAGTTTGGGGACTTCTGCCTTATAGAGATAGAGACATAGACAGAGAAAAAGATATTGATGTGTAAGTTTTATGATTATGGAAAGTACCCTTCAAGTTGAGTTCAATTCCTGGTAACCAGAACAACACAAGAGCACACAAGAGATATAAACTTAATGTAAACGACTCCAAACTTGATTGCAGGAAGTACGATTTCAGCAACACAGTGATCAATGTCTGGAACTCACTGCCTGGCTCTGTTGTCACTTGCTCAAAACCCCACTCCTGTACCCTCAAACTAACCTCTATTGATGTCACCTGAATCCTAAGAGATCTGTAAGGGGCGTGCATAAGCGCACAATCGTGCCTACTGTCCCTGTCCTATTGTCCCCAATTATTCTTACCTATTTCATGTATTTATATTTATGTTTAGCCTTATTTCTATTATTTTGTAAGTGTTTGACAAATAAAAAAAAAAATCAAATAAATAAATAAATAAATAAAGAAAGAAAGAAAGAAAGAAAGAAAGAAAGAAAGAAAGAAAGAAATAAGTAAGTAAGTAAGTAAGTAAGTAAATAATAAGGAAAGTCCATGTTGGGTTGTCGGTAAGAATGATGGTATTACCTGCTTCTAGGATATTGCCAGGCCTGGTCCACCTTGGTCCCTAAGGAAAGAAACACTCTTGACTGGATCTGTAGTGAAAAGGTTACTTTTACTAACAGCCCAGTGGTTACCGTAGCAAAATCAGATCTAAGAATTTGCGTGCAAAGATTCCCTAGTTAACTTTCCCTTCTCCGTTCCACCAGGGGTGGGATTCTACCAGTTCGCACCTATTCGCTAGAACCAATTGTTAACATTCTAAGCAGTTCGGAGAACCAGTTGTTAGAAGAAATTACTGGCCTAATCCTGTAAGGAAGGCAGGAAGGAAACATTCTGGTGTTGCTTACAGAAACGGCCTCTCCATTAACCCTTATTACATTCTTGGCAGGACTAGACTTCCTGTCTCAGGAACTTCTCTGGAGTTTTTTTCCCTTCCTTTGCTGGTACTTTGCTTGTGTGGAGTGACCATTCAAAGTTACAATGGCACTGAAAAAAGTGACTTATGACCATTTTTCACACTTACGACTGTTGCAGCATCCCCACACAGTCTTGAGAGGCCAGGCGAGGAGATGCGTGCCTCGATAAGAGTGATGTTGAGTTGACCACATCCAGCCAATAACATGACCACCAAGCCATGTCTACCCAGTCACATGACCACCAAGCCATGCCCACCAACTAAGCCACGCCCACAGAACCGGTTGTTAAAAAATTTGAATCCCACCCCTGCATTCCACCCCCCTGTAATCTCCCCATATTATCTCCCTATTGTCGAGTCACATTTGAAGGAGATGTTTTGGTAACTGTCTCTGCAACAGTTGGATAGATGAGTAGACATTGAAGTTTCATTCCATTCCATTCTCAGATCTAAAATCTTGGGATGTCTTGGGACCCCACAAAGATTGCTTTCGATTTTCCCCATCTTCCCACAGCTCTCTCTCTCTCCCCATAACTTATGGCAGACTGGCATCTAGTGAAGCATAGCAAGCAATGGATGGCAGTTCTGACAGATACTTTTTCAATGGGCTGATGTGATTTCCTGGTAATCTCCCATCGAAATACAAATTCAGTCCAACTATACCTGGCCTCACAATCAACCAAGGCTGGCCAGCTGTGTAATATATTCCATGCCTAAACATATTAAACGCCTATACACGCTATATATGCATGTGGAGGAGGAGAGAGAGGTGTCTTTTGGTGAGCTTTTTAATGTCTATAGTAGGCTGCCCATGAAATTGTGACACTGCCTCCCTTGACAAAATGAGGAAGCCCAAGAGGGAATAAAATGAAGCTCTGCAGAAAACCAGGAAGAATATTCAGAAGACTTCACCACATCACACTCCAGGCAAACACACATGGCTCCCAGCTCAGGGACTCTCATTCTCAGGTGATAGAAAAATAGACTTTTCAAGTTTATAATAAGTACAGACCTTGATTAATCAAAATTGTATTTATAAATTCATACAAAGGCATGCCTAGGATTAGAAAACAAAGAGATATTGATTCTGCTGGGGATGTGAATCATGGAGCATTCAAGGCAGGCTATAGTCATGAATGGAACCAGAATTATTTGCGACATTGTGTAAAAAACAAGCAAAGCTTCTGACAAATGTGTTTGCATTTGATGAAGTGGATGCTGTCATTGAAAACCCAGACCAGAATAAATGTGTTTATCTCATAAATACTACAAGACTCTGTTGACTTTGGAACAGCTCACCTCCTGGAAACATTCCAAATTACATTTTTTCTTAAAAGTGTCAAGATTTGCTGTCTATCATTTTTGACAATTACAGTGCTCAGTACAACTGGTGTCATCAGGTTCCTCCCTTCATACAAATCACAATCCCCAGGTGTGTTCACCACAATCTTAAAGCCTCAATTTGACTGCCTTTAGCATCAAGGGCTAATTTGGGGGAGTTGCTCTGAAACGAATGCAGGACAAAATCAAGGCTTTGGGCATCCTGTTGCATTGTTGTCTGCAATTATGAAGCCAATTCCATTTGCATTCTGCGGAATGTCAACAGAGCTCTTCAGACTTTGCCACTTGATGCAAAGTGTTTGGAAACTGGACTCAGGGAGTGATTCTGAAATAAATCAGGCAGAACAAATTAAAAAAAAAACAGAAGAGTTTCCTAAACGGAACAGCAGTGCGGGCTTGAGCAAAAAATACAGTGTATACGGATATTATACATATGTCAGACCTTTTCCTTCTGCAAACAAAATAATCTTGATCAAATATTAATCTCACTTGACTGTACCCAGTTACTAGAGTGATGCCTAACTCTGTAAATGATCAGAGCTACAATCTTGTTAAGGTGCTGTGGAAAAATCAATATATATTTTGCACAACCTTGATCTGCTTTGTTCCCTTGCTACCACTATGCCAACTCCACCTTTTTTCTATGCAAATAAAAAATACATTCAGGCTCAAACTGCAGGCCACATCCTAATCTAACTGCAGTTCCTATTGGCTTCAACAAATATCAGGACAATATTGGCAAATAGTTACAGGAGAATAGAGGCCTATGATATATTTAAACAAATTGGGTCCCCCTCATTGGGACCAAAGCCCTCTGGATTTCCAAGACCTACCCAAAGTAGACCCTTCCACTCATTCCCCTCCATACAAGGGCTTTACCCTGTACAAAAGGAAACCCTTTGCTCAGGTGCAATGAACTTAATCCAAAATTGGTCTCAAAAAGCAAATGATTCCTGTCCTACTCACTCATCCATTTCCACAAGAAAAATCTATTCCAAACTTCATTAGACATTGCTTCTAGGTTAATTCTGTGGGTTATGTTTAGGTTGTGTGGTTTCTTACAGCCTTTCCCAAGTGACTGTGGATTTTTCACAGACCTCACTATTTTACACTTAAGCTCAGGCTTCCTATCCCACCCACCTCAGAAGAAAAATCCCAACACTGATTTTTATCCTTAAAAATGGATGCGTTTAAGTAACTATCAAAAGACAGAAAAAGACATTCTAAGCAGTTCGGAGAACCGGTTGTTAGAAGAAATTACTGGCCTAATCCTGTAAGGAAGGCAGGAAGGAAACATTCTGGTGTTGCTTACAGAAACTGCTTCTCCGTTGGGCTATTTTAGAAGACATCATATACGGGAGTCTTTGTGGTTAAATTGGGAGAAGATTAAAAGACAATGTTATTTGAAAATTCCAGTCTGGTTATCGACTATTGAAGCATTTTCCTATCCTATAATATATAAGAAGGAACAAACAGTTAGATGTGGGGAAATATTGGATGAAAAGGGTGAACTTAAATCAATGCAAAATCTAGAGGAACAAGGTATAAAGATGAATTGGTTTTCATATGCGCAAATACATTCAAGGTATGATGAAGATCTCAAAACAGAAGGATTTTATGACAAATTGACTGATTTAGATAAGATTTTGACAGGTACTGATGAAAAGGTGACTAAAAAATTGTATGGTTATTTATTGGAAACTAAACTAGAGGAAGAACAAGTTAAAGAAGCTATGATTGCTTGGGGAAGAATTTTGGATATGGGATTGATTTAGAGAAATGGCAAAAATTGTGGTCTCAAAATTATAAAATGACAATGTCAACAGCTTATAAAGAAAATTTGTATAAGATGTTTTACAGGTGGCATTTCCCCGACAAGAATAGCAAGAATGTTCAAGAATAAATCCGAAAAATGTTGGAAATGTCATCAGATACCTGGCTCATATTACCATATGTGGTGGACTTGTGAGGACGCTAGAAAATACTGGGCTAAAATACGCATGTGGTTGGAAAAAATGACAAAGAAACATATAGACTTGAAACCAGAGACATTTTTATTGGGAATTTTACCTGATACATACAGTAAAGATTCAAAATATTTGATTGTAAATGTATTAACAGCGGCTAGGATTGTATTTGCTAAAAATTGGAAAAATGAGAAAATACCATTACAGGAGGAAATTATTAAGAAAATATTGGAATGTGGTGAAATGAGTAGATTGACATTTGAAATTAGAGAACAAGAGGATAAACAATTTTATAAAATTTGGGACCTTTTCTATCAATGGTTAGATAATAAAATACAATAATAGAATACTTAGAATTTCAGAAAATAATGAATATATAAAGATGTATTTCTTTTTTTTGTTATTATATTGATAAAATGGTTTTAGGATAGATTTGGGGATGATTATATGAACTGTTATAAAATAAACTAAGTAAATTATAGTTATCTCGCAAAATATGAATGAACAAAATTATAGTCAAATGACTGATTAATAGTGATACTAGGGTATTCAATTTTTGATTGATAATATGAGTTATTATGCAATGTAACTGTAATTGAGACTATGAAATGGATCCACAAAAAATTTGCAAACCAACCGACACACTGCTTGTATATTTATGAAAGAAAGTTGGATGTTTTTATGTCTGTTTGTTTTTTGTTTGTCTTTAAAAACCAGTAAAACTTGTTTTAAAAAAAAAAGAAACTGCCTCTCCGTTAACTCTTATTCCATTCTTGGCAGGACTAGACTTCCTGTCTCTGGAATTTCTCTGGAGTTATTTTTCCTCCTTTGCTGGTACTTTGCTTGTGTGGAGTGACCATTCAAAGTTACAATGGCACTGAAAAAAGTGACTTATGACCATTTTTCACATTTACAACTGTTGTAGCATCCCCACAGTCATGAGAGGCCAGGCGAGGAGATGTGTGCCTCGATGTGAGTGATGTTGAGTTGGCCACGCCCAGACAGTCACATGACCACCAAGCCATGCCCACCAACTAAGCCATGACCACAGAACCAGTTGTTAAATAATTTGAATCCTACCCCTGGAGGAGGGGATTGTGAGAATGGAAAGAAGTCTCTTGTAGTTCCCAGAGAGATCTTTATGTGTGCCAGTTTCTCAAAAGAAATAAATAAAATACTGAAAATTGATTGATTACTTACAAGTAATTTTTTCACTTCTAATACCATATAGAGAGATTTTCTCTGTGATCAACTATCCCTAATCTTCATATCTTGCAACGATGCACCCTTTGCCTCTGTAACTGAGTCCATCCACCTTGCTGATCTTCCCATGCAATATTCCCCAGCATTAAGGGGAGCTAGGTCTTTGCGTAATGCATCTGAAGTAGGATAATTTGAGTGTGAATATTTATGTCTAAAGTAAAAACTCTGAGTTGATTTATTTCCTGATCCATTTGTTTGTTTTCTTGACTGACCATAGAATCCTCAGGAGCCTTCTCCGATACCAAAGTTCAAAAATGCCAATACTATTCCCCTTCAGCTTCTTCAAAGTCTAACATCTGCTTCCATAAAGTGTCACACAATAGCTTGCACTGTTCTAATTTTTGCAGGCAGAGACACATGACATAATGGTATTTGAATATCTTTCCCAAGACCTTCATGGTTGCTCTACTATATGCTAGTTTGCAGCATATTTCTTAACTAGACTAATCCTCTATCATTGATCCTAAAGGGCAAAGCTATCTACCAGTTGGATCTTGACAGAGTAGAACACTGGGCCGTATCTAACAAAATGAAATTCAATTAGAGAAAAGTAAAGTCCTACACTTAGGCAAGAAAAACCAAAAGTACACATATAGACTGCGTGAAACCAGTCAACAGCAATAACTGTGAGAGGGATCTTGGAGTCTTAGTGGACAACCAGCTAAATATGAGCCAGCAGTGTGCAGCAGCAGCCAAAGAAGCTAATGCAATCCTAAATTTCATTATCAGAGGGATACAATCAAGATCAAGTGAGGTACTAATACCACTCTATAAAGCCTTAGTAAGACCACACCTAGAGAACTGCATCCAGTTTTGGTCACCACATTATAAAAAAGATGTTGAGACTCTAGAAAAAGTACAGAGAAGAGCAATCAGGATGATTAGGGGACTGGAGACTAAAACATATGAAGAACGGTTACAGGAACTGGGCTTGGCTAGTCTAATGAAGAGAAGGACCAGGGGAGATATGATAGTGGTCTTCCAATATTTGAGGGGCTGCCACAGGGCAGCTATTTTCAAGCTATTTTCTAAAGTGCCTGTAGGCCAGACAAGGAATAATGGATGGAAACTGAACAAGGAGAGATTTAACCTGGAAATAAGAAGAAACTTTCTGACAGTGAGAACAATCAACCAGTGGAACACCTTACCCTTGGAAGTTGTGGGAGAGCCATCACTTGAGACTTTCAAGAAGAGATTGGACTGCCATTTGTCAGAAATGGTGTAGGGTCTCCTGCTTGGGCAGGGGGTTGGATTAGATGACCTATAAAGTCCCTTCCAACTCTGATTGTCTGTTATCTGTTACTGCTTTGATATCTTTATTGCCAGTTCTAAAAGTGGTCATTACACAAGTTGTCATTTGTTTGGCCTTTTTTTATATTTAATTATAAATATATTATAAATGTATTAATTATAAATTTATATAATTACAATTAATGTTAGTGTCGCGACTACGCAACGCAGATGTTTGAAATGAAGCCCCGTCGATCTGAAGAATGGCAATCCCCTTCATTGGAATAAACTCTGTATAATAATAACACGCGCGGTATATTGAAAATGTTATTTGGTTAAGATATGCACATTAACCACGATAAATTTGATTGAATTATGACAAATAATCATAAATAATAGTGGTAATCAGGGATAATAAAGGCAATCATGAATAATAGGGAGTAATGAGGGAAAATCATTATAAATATCCAGTTCCAGGAACCTCAGGTTAGATCAGAAATAAAAAAGAAGCTTTTGTTTTACCAAATATTGAAGCGCAGTTTGTTTTATTTTCTCCATGCATTTGGCCCAAAGAGTAGTTGAAAGAAAAGTCGGATCTAACCTGAGGTTCCCGGAACTGGGTATTTTGTGTCTGTGGAAAGTGGACAAACAGATAACACGAGATGTGAAGAAGATTCTGAGCCTGTGGTATGGCCGAAAATCCAAAGGGAATGGAAGTTGGGATTGGAGTTGAGGGACAATATGTCGGGGAAGGTTTCACAAGGGTCAAGGATAGGTCAAGGATACATCAATATGAAGAAGCCTTAATGTCATTAGAACAGGAGGGGAGGCCTGCTGTGGATTATGTCAGAGAGTTTCAGAAATTGGCAACTAGGTTGTGCACCTGGCCTGAAAGACTACTGATTAGGGAGTTTAGATCTGGTTTAGACAAAGGATTGAAGCAGGCTTGTCTTTATAGGGACGTCTCCCAGAAACTGGGGGAATGGTATAAAACAGTTGTGGCATTGGATGTGGGACTAAGGGAATTCCGTCCTACGTTTGGCAGGCCCAGAAGACAACAAATGGGAGCATTAGCAGTAAGAGGTAAAGTGGGAGAAGAGGCTAAAGGTAGTGGTAGAGGAATGGGGCCAATAAGGTGTTTTCGATGTCAAGGTCTGGGACATAGGGCAATTGAGTGTCCATCTATAGAAACTGATGATAGAAAACAGATGGCTCACATTCCTGGAGCCACAAGTAGTAATGTACAAGGTAGTGGAGTGCCACATGGTACAAAACAAGGGGTAGTTAACTCTGAAAGATCTCAAGTGGTGTCACAAAAAACGAATACGGATGTAATGACAAATAGACGTGAGAAGAAAACACCTGATGGCAAACTACCACCCAGGGTAGTCTCAGGGCATACGATAGTGGAGAGGACAGTCCGGAGGAGGAGGATTTGGTGAGTAATCCCGTACGACCATTTGTTATACCAGTAGTATTGGAGAATCTGAAAAGAAAATTGAGGGGTCAGTATGGAGCGTTGATCAACACTGGATGTACTAGATGTTTAATTAGTAAAAAAGTGGTTGATGAATTACAGTTATCAGTGGAAGATCTGCCCAAACCTATGCGTTTTGAACAAGTAGATGGTTAGTTATTAGGTGGGGGTCCTGCTACAATAATGACAACCCGTATCAAGCTAGAGATAGGGAGTCATTGGGAGTCTTTACGATTTATTGTAGTACCACAGATGTGGGAGGAACTAATTTTAGGTCTAGTATGGTTAGACAAATGGAAGCATAATGGGACATATGGTGGGAAGATGGTTTCCAGAAGTTACGAATTGCAGTTGGCCCTATGTCCCCTCCATACGTGCATGATAGAGAAGTTGTAACAGCTATAGCTGATTCTGAGAAAATACTTTACTCCGAGGAATATAAAGATCTGGCAGATGTATTTAGCGAAAGGGAGTGTGAAACATTACTACCACACAGAACAACTGATTGCGCAATTGATTTAATTCCTGGAACAAAGTTTCCAAAACCAAGAATGTATGCCATGATTCCAAAAGAGATGGAGGAAATGAGACAATATATAGATAAGAATTTGGCGCATGGATTTATTCAACCTGGGAAATCACATATTGCTGCTCCTGTTTTATTTCGCAAGAAAAAGGATGGTGGATTACGTCTTTGTGTTGACTTCCGGGGCCTCAATGCTATTTGTGTAGACAATGTATACCCTTTACTGCTAATCAACTATTTCCTGGCAATTTTAGCAACTGGCACGTATTTCACTAAATTGGAATTATGAGAAGCCTACTATCAAGTTCAGATATGAGAGGGGGATCAATGGAAAACTACTTTTAATTGCCCTCTTGGAAGTTTCCAGTTTAACGTTATGCCATTTGGGCTGCAAGGAGCACCCGACGTTTTCATGCAACTCATAAATGAAGTATTACAAGAATATTTATATCGTGGCATTTTAGTATACTTAGATGATATCTTGATTTATACGAAAACAATGGAGGAGCATGTTGCCTTAGTGAGAAGAATTCTGAAAAAATTACTTGATGCTAAGTTGTATGTGAAACTCTCAAAGTGTGAGTTTCACTGCATATCGTTGGATTATTTGGGGTACAGAATATTGAATAAAGGAATAGAGATGAATCCAAATAAAATCAGAGCGTAGTTGACTGGAAAGAACCAAAAACACGAAAACAACTACAAAGTTTTCTAGGATTTGCAAACTTTTATCGGCAGTTTATTCCTAAATTCACACAAATTGCTTTACCACTAACAGAATTGTTAAAAACTAAACATCAGTCACCAAACCCCAGACCCAGCCAACCCATTGTGTGGTCACAGGAGTGTCAGCAAGCATTTGACAACTTAAAAGCCTTATTTGTTCAAGAGCCCATTTTGAAACATCTTGATACAACTAAAAGTTTTGTAGTACAGGCTGATGTAAGTGATGTGGCTGTGGGAGCTGTCCTATTACAGTATAACCTAGACGGACAATTACAGCCATGCACATATACATCACAAAAATTTACAACTGTAGAGCGAAGGTGGGCTATTTGGGAAAAAGAGATTTTTGCTGTAAAATGGTCACTTAGTACATGGCGACATCTATTAAAAGGGTTAAAAGAAAAATTCAAAGTGTGGACAGATCATAAAAATTTGCAAGCATTACAAAAACTGAAAAAACTGTCACCTAAACAAGTAAGATGGGTGTTAGGGTTTGGGGATTAACCCCTAGCAGAGTATTGCAGCAGTAGTCAAGCCAGGAAGCCAAAACGAGAGCGGAAGGTCCCCAGAGTATACACACACTGAACACAAACACTGTTTGTAGTTTAAATAGTTTTTAATCCATTTAGATTTTAAAGCATTGTCATTCAGTCCAATAGTCATTCACTATATTTCCATCCAGTAAGACTCACTATTACAGTCCAAGTTAAGAGTCTTTGCAATATCTTTATCAGCCGATAAAGATATCTTCTCCTCCTCCGGTGCCTCTCTCCAGAGGAACAAACGCTGGATATTCAGCAAGAAGTTCAAACAGTATAACAGTAGAATTACGCAGTAAATCAGCAAACAGTAGCAAACAAGAACAGTTCAGTCACAGGCACTCACAATTAGTCGCAGTAAGACACAGTTAGTCGCAGTAAGCTTTCCAGCTTCTAATGCTTTCTTTATATTGTAACTTCTAACCGCACCCTTAATCGGCTAATTGCCTGCTGCATTGTGCTTAAAGTGATAAGCACTTAAACCATGATATCTAAGTTTTATATATTTATTCACCCAAACCATATTTGGTATCAATGTTATACCTAACATACTCCCCTTTTGGGTGAAATAAATATATAATACCTTACAATCTAACCCCATATTTTTCACAACTCTCCTGGTGCTTACTGGCACCTTGGGCTTTAGTAAAATTATCAGCTAAATTGTCCTCCGACATACAGTACTCTAGCTGAATCATCTTACTTCTTACAGATTGTCTCACGTTTAGGTATCTTAGATCTGTATGTTTGCTCCTTGTTTTTACTGCAATATTTGTGGCCATTTGAATTGCTGCCTGATTATCTTCATGTATAATTATAGGATAATCTACAGTTATACCTATATCAATTAACATTTGTTTATACATTATTAATTCTGTACATAACAGTGATAAACAGGAGAATTCTGCCTCCATAGTAGACAAACTTATATGCTGTTGTCTTATTGACTTCCAGCCTATTAATGTCTTACCCAGCATTATGGCTGTTCCTGAAGTCGACTTTCTAGTGTCTCTTTCTGATGCAAAGCTAGCATCTGCATAAGCACTCAGAATTAAATCACCCTTTGGTTCTAAATACAATGAATAATTCATTGTCTTTTTTAAGATATCTTAATATCCTCTTAGCTGCAATCCAGTGTCTTTCACATGGTGCAGAATTGAATCTAGCCAACTGATTCACGCAGTACGAAATATCTGGTCTATACCAATTACTAATATAACTCAAACTACCAATTAAAGATTGATAAATCACCTTATCAAACTCCGGGCTTTGTTCATCAGTGTTGCTAAACTCCTGACTCATTGGAGTCTTAGCTGGCTTACAAAGCTCCATCTTGTAATCTTTTAGCAATTTGCTTATCTTATCTTCCTGAGATATCTTAAAACCTTTCCGTGTTTTCTTTATATTCAAACCGAGATACTTCTTTATCTCCCTAATTGCTTGATCTTTATTCTCTTTCCTAATGATGCTATTATTTTATTTGCTTCATCATTAGTTTCAGTTATCAATGCAATGTCATCTGTGAATAGTAATAATAATGATACTTTCCCATTTGTCTCCCTCTTAAACAAACATGGATCGGCTAAACCAGCTTTAAATCCTATATTGTCTAGTTCCTTTACAATATACTGGTTCCATTCATAGCCTGATTGTTTAAGACCATAGATCTTTTCTTTAACAACCAACAATCATTATTATCCTTATTTTCACTTTTAATACCAACAGGTTTTTCATATAAATAGTATGTTTTAATGGGGCGTGCAAGTAAGCAGTTTCCACATCTAGATGGTTAACTATATAGTTTTTACTAGCTGCCCACACTAAAGCTGCCCTCAAGGTTGCTGCCTTAAGACTAGGTGCAAACACCTCATCGTAGTCATTGGCATTCTGCCTAATACCTTGGGCTACTAACCTTGCCTTATGGATTAAATTACCATCCTTATCTGTTTTTACCTTAAATATCCATTTGCAGCCAATGGATTTCTTACCTACAGGTAATTTGGCATTTTCATACACCTTCATATCACTTAATGAATTCAGTTCCTTATTCATTGCTGCATACCAACTTTCTTTTTCCTGAGTAGGATACTTTTTATTTCTTCTACAGAATTAGGAACTTGATTAATCTGGCACACTGTGTTAGCCTGGTACCTATCAGGCGGTCTAGATACACGTGTAGTTCTTCTGGGAATTACAGGGCTTACAGGAGGACTTTGTTGAACTACTACCTGTTCATCTTCCTCATCCTGTTCAGCTATTGAATCTGTTTCTTCCTTTATGGGCACTATTTCATCCTGTATTTGTCTCTTTACTTTTTTTTTAAAGTTACAGGGATAACTAATGGGATTTCTATAGGATTCAATAACTACATCTTTATTGGCATCCTGTTCTAATTTCTCCCATCCTTCATGTTCTAGAAATT
This sequence comes from Notechis scutatus, assembly GCF_049901735.1. Taxonomy (NCBI): domain Eukaryota; kingdom Metazoa; phylum Chordata; class Lepidosauria; order Squamata; family Elapidae; genus Notechis; species Notechis scutatus. Next base: position 171,739,377 of record NC_142010.1, read on the forward strand.
GGGCACTAGCACTACATAACACTTTAGATGTGCCTTTCTCCCAAAATCTATATGCCCTATGGTTTGCCTGATAACCAACGAAGAAAAATCTTTTAGCTCTATGTTGCCCTTTTTTTCTGAGTTGTGCAGGAATATGCACCCATGCTGGTGCACCAAATGTGTGCAGGTAACTTAGGTCAGGTTTCCTGCCATGCCACCTGGTAAATGGTATTTCACCTGTTGTTGTATTAACAACGTTGTTCAATATGTTATTAGCACACATTGTAGCCTCCCCACAAAGAATCAGGTAACCCAGAATCATTTAACATTGTTCTAACCATTGCCTGTAGTGTTTGGCCTCTTCTTTCAATAAAAGCGTTATGTTCTGGCCTGTATGGAGCAGACTTCTTATGCTCTATTCCAGCTATCTTAAGTCTGTTCTGGAATTTGTTATTAATAAATTCCGTGCCGTTATCTGTCACCAGGGTTATCAGTTGTCGTTTAGACTTTCTTTCAGCAAACCTAAGCCAATTGAAAAAATGTTGATATGTTTCAGTTTTGCTTTTCATTAAATAGCAAAACCCATATCTAGAATAATGGTCCATAATGCTCAGTATATATCTAGCACCCCCATACTGGGTTTCTTTGGACCTATGATGTCTGCAAATACCACTTCTAAAGGTTCTTTTGTTTTGAAACCATTTAGCCTATTTGCAGGCAATACTTTGCTCTTATCTTCACAGCAAACATTACAACGCAAATATTTATCACAAGGTTTTAACCTTATTCCTTCAGATAACTCAACTGTACGTTTTAGCATTTTAAAATTTACATGCCCCAAACGCCTATGCAATAAATGGATACATTCTTCATGAGGCTTAATATTATTAAATACAGTTTGTGCCTCCCCTTTCTTACTATTATCTAAGACATATAATGTTCCATTTAAAGCTGCAGTTACCCTTTTGTTATCTTTTTCAATTATGCAATTATTATCCTTAAAAGTAATTACATAACCTAATTTATCTAATACCCTTACAGAAAGCAAATTAAACTTTAGTTGCGGTACATACAACATTTTTATATCCTGGTTTATGCACGGACAATGTGCAAAACCTTGACCTTTCAGCGTTAAGATTCCAGCCGTTTGCAAGAGATATATGTTGAGAGCTTTTAAACATTTTTATAAATTTTGTCTTATCTCTTGTGATGCAGTGGGATGCGCCACTGTCAACCACCCATATATCATTCTTCACATCAGAGTTGCTAAACGTGGCTAGTTCAAATGCTTTCTTTGGCTTTTTATATTCTGGCTTTTCTCTTTTTGCAAAATCTTGCCAAATGTCCTCTGCCTCCACAATTAAAACACTTTTTAATTGTGTATGCCGTCGAAGATAAATTCTCTTCTTCCAGGTGCTGTACTTTGCTTAGCTGGTTTCTTACAGGCTTTGAAGATATTTCTCTTCTTTCTTATCTTCTCTCATCTCGTCACGCTCACGCCTTCTTCTGGCTTCTTCTAGTAGCCTGCCTGTAATCTCGGTTAATGAGAGGCTTTCTTTTGGCAATACCTCTAACGAAGTCACATAGTCATCATAGCTTTGATCTAATGAAGATAATATGATGTAGACTTGTTGCAGTTCATTAAATATAAGCTCTTTTTCTTGCAAATCTTGAAAAATGCTCTTCATACAGTTTAAATGAACTAACATATCTCCATTCCTCTGAAGATGCGTTGAAAAAGCTTCCGTGTAAGATTTATATGTGCTCCTACACTGTCCCGAACATAAATCTTCCTGAGGTTCTCCCAGCAGTTTGCAGCATTTTCTTCTCCACGAATATGGACAAGCTGCTGATCACAGAGAGTCAGTCCTATGATGCATAAAGCCTGCTCATTTTTCAGTTTAAAGTCTTGTAACTTTTCGTTATCATCATCATCAGCAGGATCCCAGCTACTCACATCTGGTGGGTTTGCTATAATGTCCCACAAACCTTCTTTACGTAGAAGTAAACTACATTTCATTGACCATGAAACATAGTTTGTTCCATCCAGCCTGGATATCATGGACAGTTGTGACAAATTTACTTGTGCCATTACTCTTCAGATATTTTGACTATTTTAAACTAATTAAAACAGTTTGTTTTTACAGTAATGTGCAACTCACACCAACTCTCTCTGCTATATCCTGGTTAGTTAGACTATGCTGCTGGGCCCATAACCAATGTTAGTGTTTGGGGATTAACCCCTAGCAGAGTATTGCAGCAGTAGTCAAGCCAGGAAGCCAAAACGAGAGCGGAAGGTCCCCAGAGTATACACACACTGAACACAAACACTGTTTGTAGTTTAAATAGTTTTTAATCCATTTAGATTTTAAAGCATTGTCATTCAGTCCAATAGTCATTCACTATATTTCCATCCAGTAAGACTCACTATTACAGTCCAAGTTAAGAGTCTTTGCAATATCTTTATCAGCCGATAAAGATATCTTCTCCTCCTCCGGTGCCTCTCTCCAGAGGAACAAACGCTGGATATTCAGCAAGAAGTTCAAACAGTATAACAGTAGAATTACGCAGTAAATCAGCAAACAGTAGCAAACAAGAACAGTTCAGTCACAGGCACTCACAATTAGTCGCAGTAAGACACAGTTAGTCGCAGTAAGCTTTCCAGCTTCTAATGCTTTCTTTATATTGTAACTTCTAACCGCACCCTTAATCGGCTAATTGCCTGCTGCATTGTGCTTAAAGTGATAAGCACTTAAACCATGATATCTAAGTTTTATATATTTATTCACCCAAACCATATTTGGTATCAATGTTATACCTAACAATGGGTTTTGTATTTTAAACGTTTTGATTTCCACTTGCGATATGTTCCAGGAGGAAAAAACTTCATGGCAGATGCACTATCTCGACTACCTCAATACAATGCATCTAGAGATGAAGTCATTCAACCCATGATCTATATGGGAATGCCGATCAAACACATTCAGGTGTTGACAACAAAAGAGATAACCAAAAAGGAATTACAAGAACGGATGTATCGATAAAAACCCATAACACTGCCTGTTTATATAAAGATGGGTTGTATTGGAGAGGGGATAAAATATATGTTCCATCGAGCTATAGAAAAAAGATATTATCCCAATGTCATGATGTTAGGCAGGCTGGACACTTTGGATTTTTGAAAACACTACATTTGGTAAGGTGGCAGTTCTGGTGGCCACATATGAGATCAGAAATTGAACAGTACATTAAAGAATGCCACGTTTGCGCTACTGCGAAACCTCAAGTAGGAAATCCTTTAGGACTATTACAACCTGTATCAGATCCCAACCGGCCATGGCAAGACATAGCCACTGACTTTATTGTAGAGTTGCCCAGCAGTGACGGATACACGGTAATCTGGACTATCATAGACTTGTTTTCAAAACAAGCTCATTTCATACCATGTAAAGGATTATCTTCGGCAACAAAGTTAGCAAACCTATTTATAAAACATGTATATCAACTGCATGGCACACCCAAGAGAATAATTTCAGATATGGGTGTGCAATTCACGGCACGATTTTGGAGAGCGTTTGTACGTCTTTTAGGTTCCTCTCAAGGTCTTAGCTCTGCATACCATCCCAGCACTAACGGTGCTGTTGAAAGGACTAATGCGATGCTTGAGAGATATTTGAGATCATACATCTCCTATCAACAGTGAGAATGGGCTGAGTTACTGCCATTTGCTGAAGTAGCATATAACAATGCCATACATGAAAGCACAGGTTATAGTCCATTCCAAATAGTAAATGGGGTAGAATTTGTTCCAATCCCCAATTTACAGTGTGATGATCAACATCCTATGAGTGTCAAAATGTGGTCAAAAAAGTACAGGATAGTTGGGATAAAGTAAAAGAGACTCTCAATAAAACAGCACTGGAATACAAACAACGAGCAGACAAGAAAAGAAAAGAGTATAAAGCATTCCAACCTGGAGATTATGTTTACTTATCAACTAAATATATAAAATTACACTTAAATAGTCAAAAATTAGGACCAAGATATATTGGACCTTTCCAAATTATGAGAGTGATAAACCCCGTAACTGTAAAACTTAAACTACCACCACAGTTATACCGAATACATCCTGTGTTCCATGCTAGTTTAGTGAAGCCTGTAGAACACAGTAATGTACCTCAACTTGAAGAATCTGTAGTAGCTAAAGATGTGACACATGCTGAAATTGATAAAATCCTAGATTCCTGGATACGTAGAAAAGTGTTGCAATACTTAGTGAGATGGAAGGGGTACCCCGAAACAGAGGCAACCTGGGTAAATGTATCAGATATATGTGCAAACAGACTGATAAGGCAATTTCATGTCAAATATCCGGATAAACCTGGACCACAAGCAGAGAAATAAGTAGTGATATAATATATATTGTTTTGTAGACTGGTTCCTGGTAGAGGGGGATGCCTGTCACGACTATGCAACATACGCGTTTGAAATGAAGCCCCGTCGATCTGAAGAATGGCAATTCCCTTCATCGGAATAAACTCTGTATAATAATAATACGCGCGGTATATTGAAAATGCTGTTTGGTTAAGATATGCACATTAACCACGATAAATGTGATTGAATTATGATGAGTAATCATAAATAATAGTGGTAATCAGGGATAATAAAGGCAATCATAGGTAATAGGAAGTAATGAGGGAAAATCATTATAAATACCCAGTTCCAGGAAACTCAGGTTAGATCCGACTTTATTTTTTTTTTGCTTAGCTGTTGTCTTGGAGTCCTTGCGGAGGGAGGAATAAAAAAGAAGCTTTTGTTTTACCAAATATTGAAGCGCAGTTTGTTTTATTTTCTCCATAAATTTGGCCCAAAGAGTAGTTGAGAGTTAGTCCCATTAAGTTATTTAGTTTCATATTTTTATTACTAGAACTTGTATGTCCTTTGCATTTTCCACTCTCAAGGATATGTCTTCCTTCAGTTTTAAAGCCAATACAACTTTCCATAATATAGATTCTGCACATAGGTTGAATAAATAGGGGAAAATACACAGTCTCCTCAGAATCTTTTCCAACCTGGAGCCAGTCTGTTTCCCCATGTTCTGTCCATACTGTGGCTTCCTAACCTGTATATAAATCTGTCATGAGTGCAATGGGATGTTCCAAAGGCCTTTTTATAATCAATGGATCACATGCTGGCTACTTTTTGATATTCTTTGGCTTTCTCAATTATCCAGCATGCATCAGCAATACTGTCTTGTGTTCTCTGGCCTTTTCTAAATATCAAAAGCCAGCTTGAACATCGGGGAACTTCCAGTTGCAAGGCTTCGGCGGCGGCAGGAATCCGCGACTCTGCGGGTCCCTGCTCACTCGCCACTGAAGTACCCCCAATCCAATCGGATTTGGGGGTTGTCGTTACCCCGGAGAGGTAACGGAAGACAGAGGAGATCCGGGCAGGAGTCTGGGGATATCGCAACCCCTTTCCCCAGCCGGCTAGACTCCTTTTTCCTAAGGCAGTGGTCAGCAATGGCCGCCACAAAGAAATCTTCAACTGGTTAAGACTGTGCAGGAGGAAGAGTTTGAAAGTGAAAGTTTTTTGGCTGAACCGGGACATTAAGATTTATCCAAACACCCTGGAAATCTGACTCTTTGAACGATATATTGTTTCCAAAGGAGACTGTCAAAGCAGCGAATGAAAGTGCTGAAAGAGAAAGTTCACTCTCCTTCCTTACGGAGATAGCAAACGGACATTGAAAAACCTGCTTTTACATAGAAGGTAATAATTAAAAGCTCTTTGTTATAAGTGGGAAGGGAGAGGACAAAAAAAAAATTTATACTAAGACTTTGCTGGAGGAGACGCTTGAAGATTATAAGACCAGAAATTAATTGTAATAAGGCTTTAAAATACATTTTGAAAGTTTGTAACTGATACTGCCCCAGGAGGAGAAAGTGTAAAGGGAAGAAGATGAAACATTTTGTGTCTGTTTGGATTGCTTGATGACTTTGGGACTTTTGGAATCTACTCTAAGATTAAAAACATTTGGGTTGTTTTAAAAAAAAGAAGAAGAAGAAGAAGGGAAAGCTTTTATAATGGCATTATCTGTGGATGAATTAAAAATGGAATTTGAAAAATTAAAGGAAGAAGAACAAGAAGGCAAGGGCTCTTTGGGAGCTGTCTTCCATTTTTTAGAAATGGCGATTTCTACCTACCAGCAAATACAACAACAAGAGGATTGGGAGGAAGAAGAAGAAGAAGAAGAAGCCATCTTTAATGGACAAAAAGTTTTAATTAAGAAAGAAAAGAGGAAGAGGGGAAGGAAAATTGAGAATTTAACAGTTAAAAAAACAAACAAGAAAGAGAAAAATAAGGTGAAAAATTGATGCAATGTCAGAAAGCAACGGAAAAGAGGAATACAACAGAGAGGGGAAGCTAAAAAGGCGGAGGTTAGGAGATGGGGGGATTGGATAAGAAAGGAAGGGAAAAAGGGAAAAAAAGCCACAAAGGCTTGAAACAAGATGGAAAAAAGCAGATTTTTTTTTTTAGAGACAAAGGGTAAAGTACAATTAAAAAAAGATTCTGCAAAAGTACATAAGATAGTATTGTAGTATTTGTATTTGAAATAGAAAACTGGAATATTATAAGACTTAACAAAATATTAAAATATTAAAATGCTTAATAATGATAGATTTCAATATTTAATAAAATATTAAAGGGAATGTGTAAAATGTTTAACTATCTGCTATTGTTTTAATGTTATTATAAATTTATCACTTCATATATATATATATTTTAAATAATGTATTAAGCAGAATTAGAATGGAAATTATATATTTAATTATATTATAAATTTATCATTTTCCTATTTTAAAATGTAACATGTAGAATGTACTAAGCAGAATCAGAATGGAAATTATGCATTATTTTAAGTGTTAAATTAAGGGGAAAGATAGAAAGGCGTCATACTTCAACCAGTGATTACAGGGGAAATTTTTTGCTAAAGAGAAGAGATAAATAGATAATTGGAAAAGAACGGACAAAAGATACAAGTATAACGATTTAAATTAAGATGAAATAAACAAAATATAATTAAGAGAGTGAAAAGAGGGGAGAAGTTATATAGAAAATATAGAATGGTAAATAAAATGAGTAATGGTATATAAGGTGAGCATGAATTTGATTTAGGTCTGTAAAAAAGATGTAACCCAGGGCTAAGCCACTTTCCAAAAAGAAGTTTTATGTATTATGTTTTGTATTTTGTGTGTTTATGTTTGATTGAGAATTAATAAAACCTTGATAGAAAGAAATATAATTGAATAAAAGTAAAGGGAGAAATAACGAGAAATTTGGAAAAGATATATATGTGCTTAAATGGAAATGTGATAATTTGGAACTATGCTGTACAAAATAATGTTTCATTTGCTTTGTTAAAACCTATAAGTAGCTTTTAGAAAGGAGGTTTTATGTTCCTATGTCTTATGTTTTGTTTGTCTTTAAAAAATTAATAAAATTTGTTTTTAAAAAAAAAAAGAAATATAATTGAATAGAAGGAAAGGGAGAAATAGAGAGAAGTTGGAAAAAGATATGAAGTTGAATATATAAGATAAATATGTATATCAAATTGTGTTTGTATGGAAACGTGATAATTTGGAACTATGCTGTTTCTAAATAAGATGTTTTATGTTCTTATATTTTATGTTTTGTTTGTTTGTGTACTGTTCCTTTAAAAATTAATAAAATTTGTTTTAAAAAAAAAGCCAGCTTGAACATCTGGCCGCTCTTTTTCCAAGTAGGGCTCTAATCTGCATTGGATGATCGTAAATATTATTTTGCTAGCATGTGAAATTAAGGATATTGTGCCCTGGTGTGCACATTCCATATACCAAAATACATACAAAAATAAAATTCTAAAAATTTTCCTGGGTTTCTCTCCAGTTCAAAAACAAGAAATTGATGCTGACTATAACATTAGCTTTGAGTCAATTTACTTTATGGGGAAATCTGCAAAGGAACATGTTTACATAGTGACATTGCCTCCCATTTGCAACTTGTAATGCAGTAATTTAGAAGGGAATTAAATTACAGGGCAATATAAAGTCAGGCTGCCAAGTCTAATAGAGAGATCATTACACAACACTGGGACCACATTCATATCCACATAACCAATAAACAATGTACAGCCAAGAATACTTTTTGTCCTACAGAATTAATTGTGTCAAATTCAAGGACCTGGACTGGCCACTTCCACTTAGCTGCATCCCTCTTGCTACAGAACTGTAACAGTAGCCTGTTTCATTGCAGCAAATCCTATGTACATTTCAAAGCTTTTCTAAATATACTCATTTTTAAAAAAAAATTCTTCTGATTTCTTCATTCTCAATTCTGTTTGACCACATTAGTCTTTTGTCTTCTTGTCCATTTTTTTGCCTATGTAGGTTTTAATCAACCTCCTAGGGGTCCTGGTTTTGCACTCTCATAATAATAAGCATCCTCACATAGAGATAAATCATATTTACACACCATTCAAAAGAGACAATAAAAAAGCTAAGAGGGAAACAAAAAGACCAGAACACGTCCTCTCTAGTGACCAACACCCAGATAAGCAGCGATTAACACCAGGCAAAAATTCAAGCCAAAAACAATACCCTAAGCAAGGAAGTACCAAGGGATAAACCACATCCCAGCCAAGGCTGGCAGGGCAAGCTACTATTTTTTTAAAAATGTGATTTGTCAATCTCTTACAAGATAATAGGTATAAGTATAAACATGAGTAAGAATACAGAAAATAGGTACAAATAAATGGGGACAATAGGACAGGGACGGGAGGCACGATGGTGCACTTATGCACGCCCCTTTTGGGAATGGGGTGAGGTCAATAGTGGAAAGTTTGAGGTTAAAGGAGTGGGGGTTTGAGGATGTAACAACAGAGTCAGGTAGTGCATTCCAGGCGTTGACTACTCTGTTGCTGAAGTTGTACTTTCTGCAATCAAGTTTGGAGCAGTTAACACTGAGTTGTGCTCTTGTATTTTTGCGGTTGAAGCTGAAGTAGTCATTGACTGGTAGGACATTGAAGCAGATAATTTTGTGTACTATGTTTAATCCAACCGTAGGCGGCATAGTTCAAGATTGTCCAAGACCAAAATTTCAAACCTGGTAGTATAGGGTATTCTGTTGCAAGCAGAGGAGTGTAGTACTCTTCTCATGAAACACTTCTGGACTCGCTCAATTGTATTAATGTCTGATATACAGTGTGGATTCCAGCCAGATGAGCTGTATTTGAGTATTGGTCTAGCAAAGGTTTTGAATGCCCTAGTTAGCAATTCAATATTTCCAGAGGAGAAGCTTCGTAAGATTAGATTTACAACTCTTAATGCCTTTTTGGCAATGCTGTTACAGTGAGTTCTAGCACTAGATCATTAGATATGAGTACTTCGAGGTCCTTGACAGAATGAGGGTCATCAAAGAGGTCATATCCACTTAGCTTGTATTTGGTGAACTGATTTTTTTTACCAATGTGTAGGACAAAGCATTTGTTGTTCGAGATTTGGAGTTGCCAAATGTTTGACCATTCAGACACATAGTCAAGGTCACTTTGAAGAACAGTAGCATTGTCAGTGGTGTTGAATAGTTTTACATCATCTGCAAAGAGGATGTAGTTGCTTATAAGTTGATCACTAAGGTCATTTATATAGAATATAAAGAGTGTGGGTCCTAAAACGCTGCCTTGGGGGACACCACTGTTGACTGGAGCAGGGTTTGATATAGCACTCCCTATTTTTACTATTTGTTGCCTGTTTGACAGGAATGCAGTAATCCACTTATGAAGGGATCTGGAAATGCCATAAGAGTTTAGTTTTAACAGTAGTTTGTCATGTACCACTGAATCAAGGGCTTTGCAGAAGTCTATGTAAATTGTGTCTATTGCTTTACCCTGGTCAAGTAGAGTAGTTCATATGTTTTTGCAGTGTAGGAGTTGTAGGTTGCAGGACATTTTTTTCCTGAAACCAAATTGTTTTTGGGAGAGTAGGTTGTTTGACTCTAAATGGAGGGTGATGAATTGGTTAATGATTGATTCCATGACTTTGCACGTGACACAACACAGTGAGATTGGTCTGTCACTTTGAAGAACAGTAGCATTGTCGGTGGTGTTGAATAGTTTTACATCATCCGCGAAGAGGATGCAGTTGCTTATAAGTTGATCACTAAGGTCATTTATATAGAATATAAAGAGTGTGGGTCCTAAAACGCTGCCTTGGGGACACCACTGTTGACTGGAGCAGGGTTTGATATAGGCTAGGGTCACCTTTTTGAAGATAGGGACGACTGCAGCTAAGGATCATAGGTTGGAAGGAGCTGGTTTTGAATGATATATCATATATAATGCTTAGGGGTTCTGCTATGGCAGAGGAGATCTTTTTAAGAAGTATGCACATAATCCATCGGGGCCAATAAATAGGGACGATTTTACATTTCGTAGTGCCTTTTCTACATTATCTTCTGTAAAGTCAATATGTAGTAGATCATTGCAGTTAGCTGTGGTATGGCTAGGAAATGTGGGGCATGAACCATTGCTGTTTACAAAGACTGAACTGAAGAATGTGTTGAAGGGGTTGGCCTTGACAGCTTAGTCACTGCAGTCTTTCCTATTTGGTCCCTTTAGAGGTGGGATGGTTTTGAGTCTTTAAGTTTGGAGTTTACAAAGTTGTAAATATATATAAACAGGGCGCAAACCACACATTCACTAGCACTAATGATGTTAAATAACTGGGTAATGAAATACCTGCAAATAAACAACCAAACTCAGAGAGTACCACAGTTCAGACATGAACTACATATACAGTATTTTCTTCTATTGACACACCCATAATCTCCTGTCATGGTGACAAGTGACTTGTATTGGAGTATTACATCTGGTTACAAAACTCCAACCCCTAGATGGCAGCAATAAGATATAGAAAACTTAGTTACTAACTTGTGGTAATCCACAGCTCTATATTAAGGACCTTATTTCCTGAACCTTATGAAATATTGTTTTAGTTGCCAAAACCAGCTAATTTTAACCTAGCTCTATTCATCTGTGGATAATCTGGCATATAAATCTAGAGATAGCACAATTACAAGTTATTATCCACTAATTATTTCCATATTAATTTTAAGGTGTAGGTGCAAAAAACGTAGGAAGTTAGCGCCTTTAAGCCCTGGAGGTCATCTTCCATACAATCAGCCCAAGTGTGATAGTGCATTGTGCCCTCTAGTTTCTATTATGTACCTGGTTCTTGTAGAAAACATATTCTTTGCAGGATCAGGCCTTTGAGTCAGTGCTTCTGGCCATCTGCCCATAACAGTTTAGGTTTCCTGCTCCAACTGTTTAAAAGCAATCCTATCCAGAGATAGTAAAGTGTTGCTAATGGTGTGACTACAGAAGGAATTGTCTTCAGGAAACAAGTTAGGATGTGTCTGGAGTTAAAGGTACCCTATTTGTTTGGTATCTACTTGTCTACATCTACATGGGAAATGCCATGTCTACATGGCAAGTTCCTATTTCTCCCCTGCCAGTTAATATGCCAGTGTTAACTGAGCTAACACTGAGATAATTATTGCCAAGGGAGAAATGGTAGGAGGTTGCCATCTATCTTTCACTGAAAAAGGAGGGCAGCCTATGGACTAGCCTTCCTCCCTTTCAAATTGCAATCTAACCAGTCAAGGTTGGCCCCTCTAACTTACTTACTGTTCTGTGTCAGGTCAATGTTTGATTAAACATCTATTATCCAGGATTCAATCCTGGCCAAAAGAACTGATATGTTACATACCACAGAAACCTAGCTCAGAAAAGGTGTCATCTTCTCAATCTAATATCTATGTAGATATGTGCAGAAGAGTAAAGTTGGAAGTAGGGATGTGGAATGGAAATAGTATGTTTAAAAAAACAGTCTATATGGCTGGTAGATGCTCTATCTGTTGGTAGATCAATTTGAAGTGTATGTTCCATGTTTGGATAGCCAAAAGATTAAGGGGCTACTTTTAATATGTTCTCCATTCCATACGCTAACAATCCTGACCTAAGGTATCCAAACTAATTTTGGTCATGACATTTGATTATCTTAGGTTTCTTGTTCAGTAGGATTTCAGTGTTCATGCTGAATCTTCCCAGTCCAGGGTAGCTTTGGATTTCATGTCCCATTACAACCATTCCAACTAATACTGGCCCTATGCAAGTTGGATTTTGTTTGTGTGAAGTTAACCTAAAAATTGGGGAAACAATTTGTAATTTTTGCCACAGTCAGATTTCCTCATCAACTTTAATATGACCCTCAACATTTCAACCAAAATACCATTAAAAATGTGCCTTTTGTTGCTGCTAACCATTTGACATGTTTAGCCTATGAACTAAATTCTAGTTCATAGATTAAAGGTAAAGGTAAAGGTTCCCCTCGCACATACCTGCTAGTTGTTTCCGGCTCTAGGGGGTTCATCACTGTTACAAAGCCGAAGAGCCAATATAAAGCTTTGCATAATAAAGATCTAGGTTAAAATGGTCTAACCTAGATGCCTAAAGACTCTTCATTGTACCTTGAGCATTCTTAAAAAGTTTCCCACTATGTACAATAATGATACTTTTGAAATCCTAGTTTGTTTGTGAAATGAAGAAAGAGACTAGGTGGCTGGTTCTAAAACAGCTAATTGGGAAAGTGGTAGTCTTCTGCTATAAATGAAAATGGATGATACTGATTATCTGAGCAAATTTCAACTGAGCTTTCAGTCACGATGCGACACTGAAGCTGTTGAAGTCATCTTGGGGAATAATATGAAATGAAAATGGGAGGAGTATGACTTTGCTGGTTCTCTTGAACATTTTGGCAGCTTCCAGTACTATAAATTGGTGTCCTACAAAGCTAAAATAGGATATTAAGTTTAAATTATCATATATACTCTAGAATAAGCCCAGAGACGCTGACCCTCAAAATACCATTAGAAATGTGCCATTTATTGCTGCTAACCATTTGACATGTTTAGCCAAGATGGGCTTAAAAAAACAACAACTAAATTCTAATTCATAGATTAAAGGTAAAGGTTCCCCTCGCACATACGTGCTAGTTGTTTCCGGCTCTAGGGGATTCATCTCCGTTACAAAGCCGAAGAGCCAGCACTGTCCAAAGAACTCTCAGTGGTCATGTGGATGGCATGACTAAATGCTGAAGGCGCATGGAATGCTGTTACCTTCCCACCAAAGGTGCTTCCTATTTTTCTTCTTGCATTTTTGCATGCTTTTGAACTGCTAGGTTGGCAGAAGCTGGGACAAGTAACAGGAGCTCACTCCATTATACAGAGTGAGTCCATAGATTAGTTGAACCCAATTTTGATATGTATTTCAGAACCAAAATTTGTTGGCTTATCCACAAATATATACTGTAAATGCAGATGAAGCCGCATTTAGAAACTAGACTTGGGGCTTGAATTTCAGCCTGTTTTGGATGGGATTGTGCTTCCTCTGAAAACTAGTTCTGCACTTTGAGAGTGTTCCTTCAAGTTAATGTCTGTAGGAAAGAATGAATTTGTACAATTGGCCAGTTGCAACCAATCCTGAGCTGATTAAAACTGGCAACCTAGTTTTGATGGTGATGTCCTCAGTGTGGAACCTTCAAAAGTATCAGGTTGTTATAATTGGGTGGAAAACACAGCAGGAAGACTGTTAACAGATGCTAAGTAAATGAATTACTGTGATGCCTGAAGTGAAAGGTCTATAGTTATTACCAATTGTTTATCAGTATTGGTGTTAGTCATTAAACTCTAAACAATGTAGGACCTTATTATTTGAAAGCAAATACCTTTTGATATGGACATACCCGGCCACCAAGGTTAGGATAGGTCCTTCAGCAAAAGTCCTCTGCTTCTGAGAGATTTATTTATCTGACTTGCAGATCGGGGCCTTCTCCTGCATGTCTTCCCAATCTATGGAATATAGTCCCCTGAGGAATTGTGCTCTCTCTCTCTCTTTAGAAAATTTGTTCAGATCCATTTCTTTCATTAAGCTTTTAATTGTTGATTGATGTTAGTCTTTGTTTTTAAAACATTTTGCATTTCAGATGCCTTAACTATGTGAAATGGATGCATTGGATGGACGGATGGATGGATGGATGGATGGATGGATCGATCGATCGATCGATGGGTGGGTGGGTGGGTGGATGGATGGATGAAATTGTCCAGCATATGTGTCAGATTGGGGAAGGTTATATTTATGTGCTGATTGATTAAAGACAATCATATGAGATAAAGACAATTACCACCCTTGTTTTCATCTTTTGGAGTTGTAGTTTTTTTTAAAGAATCATGTATTATTATTATTATTTGTATTTCTATACCAGCAAACCTACTGAGATTCTTGGCAGTGTATAACTATTACTGTTATGTTACTGAACATTTGCAATATCATAATTACAAACATTAACAACAAATAAGCTAATTAAAATAACTAGAAAAAACTGGATAAAAAAATATAACCTTTCTTTTCCTACAACTTGCTTCTCTCTCTCTCTTTCTCTCTCTCTCTCTCTCTCTCTCTCATGGTATAATTGTTTCATATTAAACAGATGCCAGAATATATTTTTATATAAACTGTCCATGTCAGACAACCATATCTTTATATAATTTCACATCCCACCTCCCACCAGGCTTAGCTTTTAAATTAGCAGAGAACCAATTAAGGTAGAATAAATGAACAAATTCTCCATGTACTCTAAAAGTACAAAGATGATATATATTCAATCACAGGATGAAGCTGTCAAAAATATAATAATTGGGGAAGCACTGTATAATTATCATTCCTGGAAGCTGCATTTGCTCATGGGTTCAGAGAACAGAAAATGTGATTGATCTAGGAATGGATGGATCTGTTGCTTTCTCTCCCACATACATTCAAATGTCGTCAGTCTCAAAATCTTTTTCTTTCATTTAAGGGACATCTTTTTTTTTTTGCTAGTTCCTAAGCAGATGAGCAGAATATAATTGGATATTGCTCCCTGGTCATCACCCAAATTCAGTAAGAACCAGAATTCCCAGCATGGAGAGGACCTCTACCTGTCACATAGCCAATAAAGATAAGAAGGCTGTTATGAAAAAAAGAGCTGGTAACCCTAATTTGGCGGCATCTATATTGTTGAATACATAGAGATCAAACTAAGGCTTTGAAGTTCTGAGAATTCAGAGCTCTCTGCTGGAAAGAGAAAGTCTCTCAGTTTCATTTTCTTCTATATTTGATTTGTTTAGAATCTCATGTATCTTCCATCATGTTTATGAAAAAATACAGGCAGCGTCCATAGGAAAGCTCAGATTCAATTCCTCAAGTTTTCCAGCCACACTAGAGTCACTGTCTTTGAAAATGTACATGGCAGTGGTGATATTCAGCCGGTTCAAACCAGTAGCAAGGATTTGGCGTGTGTCGCCAAACCGGTAGTAAGCTCTGGCTTGCCCGACTCCTAACCCAGTCATCCGCTTGCCACTGGCTCATTTGCCCCACCCATCCGATGCTCACTCACCCCGCCCACCTGATGCATGCCCCTTAAGGTATTTCTTTTTTTAGCTTGTCTTACTGCTTCACCCAGAAGGATTCCCTGAGGCCCAAAAAGGCAAAAAATTGAGGGAGGGGCACAGCCCCCCCTTCATTTTTTTTCTTCCTGAGCCCCAGGGGAGCCTTTTGGTAGCAAAAAAAACCCCAGGAGGCTCCCCTGAGGCCCAGAAGGCCCCAAAACAGAGCGAGGGGGTTGCTGCGTGGCCCCTCCAGGCTCCATTTTTTTTCTTCCTGAGCCCCAGGGGAGCTTCCTGGAAGCAAAAATGCCCCCTCCCGAGCTTACTACCGGTTTGGCGACACACGCCAAATCCTTGCTACTGGTTCGAACCGGCTGAATATCACCACTGCCATGTACATTTTCAAAGACAGTGACTCTAGTGTGGCTGGAAAACTTGAGGAATTGAATCTGAGCTGTCCTATGGACGCTGCCTGTATTTTTTCATAAACATGATGGAAGATACATGAGATTCTAAACAAAGGCTTGCTTGAGGCCCAGAAGGCCCAAAAAATAGGTGGCGGGTGGCTGTAAAAAAGCAAAATAAAAGACACGCCCACCCAGTCACATGCCCACCTAGCCATGCCCACAGAACCAGTAGTAAAAAGTTTTGAATCCCACCACTGATACATGGGCTCTTTAAGTCCAGAGTTAGCAGTAAACAGAAGCAGAACTAAGGAATGGCTAAGCTCTCCAATCTTTCTGGAACAGACATGCATTAAAACAACAGTTCTTACATGGAGAGTCAGCTAGCACTGATCTTGCCAAAATGTTAAGGGTGCTTTGTTCTGCCAAGTGCTTAGATAGAGGCAGCTACACCATTAGGTCATTTCTTTGAGGACAGGACATTTTGTGTGCTTTTATCAACGAGAGACAAAATATTTTCCACAACCATTTAGGAATTCAGCATCTCTTCACTCCTTCCATTTCTCCTTCTGCAGACCTTCGAGTCACAGATGGGTTCTCTCATATTGGCCATGTAAAGATCAGTAGCTTTGCTTGCAAAGGAAAACCTAGAAGAGGGAATGTATGCCTAAACAGCCTGATCCAGGAGCACCTTAAATAATGGTGGAACACTGACAGTACAAAGGAAAATAAACTAGAAATTGATTAAACTAGGCTCTTTGTCTTGTGCCCCTGGAAGTGGGGGTGAGGAGCAAAGTGCAACATCACAAAAGGTTCGTTGTGATGTTGATGATCAACACAAGAGGCAAAAGAAAGCAAAGGACACAGACAGATAAGAAAAGCGAAACCTGAGAAAATGCATTGCTGTATCTGCGCTGATCTTATACCAAGTTTGGTAATGAAATGTCTATAAGAAAATAACTAAGCTCAAAGAGCACCAAGGATCCCTCATTGCTATATCTTTTCACTGCTTATTTCTTCAACTTTCCTCTTGACTACTTTCTTAAGAACTAAATTTTAAAAATGACTAAAGAAAAGATAATAAGAAAGAAGGCAGAAAATGGTGCATTTATCTAGCTTGGTGGATTTTCTGGGTTCTCCTGAAATTAAATTTTTAAATTAAATTTTAAACACCCTCCCAGGATGGTAGCTCAACACAGATGTTGAAAGGCACTCAAGAAGATGCTCTACTTAATCCCTTCCCTGGATTCACGTTCCTAAGGTTTGGGCTGCCACCCTAAATTTCACAGAATGAATAATGCAAATCACATAGAATTCAACAAATCTACTTTTTAAAAGGCAGACATCCTATAAATCTGCTCCGTCAGGTTGAAACCCAATATTATGTCAGTAGGCTGCCCCAAGGCAAGACTTTCTGACCCTTTGCACTTTACATTTTTAACTCTCCCTGTCTTGATTAGAACTTGATTAGAAGTTTTCCTTAGAAAGCTAAACAGAAGAAATCAGATCCTCCCAGATCCACTTCTGCAGGAGAAAAAAAAATACCCCCCTAGGTTTTAGGGAGCTGAATAGAAGCTGAAAAAGATCTCAATAGAAGAGAGTATATTATCAATAAAGGAACTTGTAGCTCAGGGTTGAAATGAAGGGGTCCTTAGTGCTCTTGGGACTTGGTTGCCTTCTTGTAGATGTTTCATTAACCAAACAAGGTAACATCATCACTGTGATGATGAAAATGCACTGATGATGTCACCTATAAATATCTGCAAGAAAACAGTTGAGCTCAAAAACACTAAGGACACCTCAGAGTATATTATTAATGTGAAACAAACTTTCCTTCCTAATATGAAACAGCATATGTCTTGGATCTCAAGAATCAAGCACGATTTCCATACTATGCAATGAAGTGGTGGGATTAAAAAAATTTTTACTATCAGTTCTGTGGGTGTGGTGTGGTGGGCGTGGTGTGGCTTGGTGGGCATGGCTTGGTGGGCATGGCAGGGGAGGGATACTGCAAAATCCCCATTCTCTCCCCACCCCACTAACCTGCTTCCAAGCTCCGTTCTCCTGTGCAGGGCAACAAAAGAAGACCCAGCCAATCAGCTGGAATTCAGGAGGCAGAGAATAGATGGGGGTGGGGTCAGTCAGAGGTGGTATTTGCCGGTTCTTTGAACTACTCAAAATTTCCACTACCAGTTCTCCAGAACTGGTCAGAACCTGCTGAATGCCACCTCTGATGCCATGTATAAAGCAACCAGCTTCCAGTATCCCACAAACTTCTACTTAGATCTGATGCTGGAAGGTGGTACAATCAGGAACTGATCATAGCCTTGGGATCAGCAGAAGACCCACTGTGTTAACCATATATAGTTTCTACTATAGCTAGATTACTGAAGAAGCTTAAGTATGTCTTAATATCAGCTTCATTTTACAGGTAAAGGTAGTCCTCAACTTACAATCATAACTGAGCCCAAAATTCATGTTGTTAAGGGAGACATTTCTTAAGTGAGTTTTGCCGGATTTTACGAACTTTCTTGCCACAGTTGTTAAGTGAATCACTGCAGTTGATAAGTTAGTAACATGGTTGTTAAGTGAATCTGACTTCCTCATTGACTTTGCTTGTCAGAAGGTTGCAAAAGGTGATCACATGACCTTGGGACACAGCAAAGGTCAAAAGTATGAATCAATTGCCAAGCATCTGAATTTGGAGGTTGTAAGTCAAGGACTAGCTCTACCTCTGTCACCAAAGTTAAGGAGTACGGAGGTATCATCTTTAAAAGGCCTCAGAATTATGGTACTCCCATTGGCTTGAGCTCACAAATCTCAACTCCTTTTACAGGAAAGAGCTTCTACAAGCTTAGCTGTGACTGGAACAAAGAAAGAGGCCTTGAGATGAAGAGTCAGAATTAAAACTAGTGCCAGGGTGAAGATTAGGTTGAGGATGAATTACAGTCTAGAGCTGTGTATGCAAGTAACATGATACAGACTCGGTTCAGCATATTTTGATGTTTGCCAGACACCGTTGTCTGTGCCAAAAAAGTCTTGGATACATTATTGATGGTATCTCCTTTTATTTTGCTTTACTTTCTGTTTGAAGAACCTCTTTGATTATGTTACCAAGGAAGATTTCACATTAAAAAATGTGCAATTAGAAGTAATTTCTGTTTTATTTCAGCATGACTAGTTTATTATAATGTTTGTAATTTGCTAAGCAATGTCTCTTCGGTATACTCTAGGGCTAGTTGAAACTGTTCAAAATATTTTAGGGATTTTGTGAGCTGGCACCGCTGTGTTGGCAATAAACAAATCTGCTTACAAGGTAATCCAGCGTAAAGGAATGCCTACTGGTTTGTTTTTTTAAAAAAAAATCAGAGTAATTTATGTCCAATGTTTAAAATGCTAAATTACCCTGATAACAAATATATAGATAAACAGCTATATCAGTCTTTTGGCAGCTCAAAATAAGGAGTCTAGTTCTACTTTTCAGACTAAGACAATTTATTAAAAGGCAATAAGTGTAAATATGACTTGGTTATAGAGAAGTAGATAATATAACAAAAAACACAGTGAAATAACACAAAGGTTTTTTTCCTCCCGTAATACTGCAATATTAAAATCTTGAAACCAAAAGATTGTTCAGCTTCCTTTGTTGGTGGCAGCTGAAAGAGGAAGTCCATAGAGATATCCAGAAATCCATAGAGCTTTTTAAGCAAATCTCTAGGAGCCAGGAACTATTTACTGGCTGGAAAACAGTATCTCTTCTCAAATGAGAACATTGTGAATGAAACTGTAATAATATAAGGAGGTGTGACCGATATTTCCTGGGCATAAACAGCAAACGTTCCCACCTTTGCATGGTAACTTGACTTAACCTTGACAATGAGTTTTGTGCACCGAATCTCAAGCGACATGCAAAGCACTTCATCTTCTAACTGCTTTACATGAGCACAAACCTCTTCTAGCTTTTAGGAAGGCCAGAAGAGGTTGAGGAACCAGAGCAAAGTCAAGCAAAGTGATGACTTCACACTTTAAAAGAACGCGGGGGATACATTGCATCCCTACATAGTTTGGCTGCAGTTGCAAAATCTAATATACTCATGGAGGTTATATTAGTCCATTTTCAAACAAACATACATAAAATAAAAATGAACAACACGTTACACATAAAGATCAAAAAGAGAGGGAACCCAACCCAATAACTAAAAATATATAAAAAAAGACAAAAAGCCTGTCCTTACAAATATATTGCATGCTCACCTGATTTTATAAATCTTTGAAAGGGGAAACTAAGCTTTCAATATTCACCAAGCCTGGCCAAGAATTTTCTTCTGAGGGAAGAAATAATGTGATATTTTCTGAAATAACAGAGTATATACTTTTCTCCAAAATTGCTAGATCACACAGCTCTAAAATCCAATCCACAACACATTAGTGGCTATGTCCTGATTGTTGCCCTCTAATTTCCACTCACAGTCAATACTCAAAGATGGTGAAATCGCCATTGAAACTCCACATAGAAAGGAAACGACTTGATTTTTTCAAAACCCATGAAGAAATTGGGGAATTTCCACTCCCTTTATAAGCGTTCTGCTCCCTCGAGTATTTAAATTTTGATTTGAGACAACATAGAATTGGTTGATGTAATAAGGATGCAAACATTTTCCCTCTAGGGTCCCCTGTCACCCTTGATTACACTTCCAAGCGCTATCCTATCACTCTTAGGATTTCAGTCATTTTTGCTGACCTTAAACCAATTAATTTTTATTTTGCCCCCTTGAGTGAACCTGTAGTCACAGCATGAACAATTATTTAGCAGCAGGGACCTTGGCACGGTCTTTTAAAAGCTTGCTGGCTAAAATTCCACTTAAGAACTAAAATACAGCAATCTCATTGAAGAGGACAAACTCTGCTGCCTTTCATCTTCAGAAAGCAAGGATGGCGAGACTTCAGAGAGGATGGTTAAAGTCTGTGGAACAATTAAGGAACATATTAAGCCAATTATCTCCTACTTCTCTGTGTTATTCAGGTGAGTTTTGTTGGCTGAGCTAGCCTTTTGTTGTCTTCTGGCAGACAAATATATTGGATCAGCCAATGCTGCTGTCTAAAGCGGTGAGTTAACTGTAATCTCGCAAGGGGCGGGGGAGTCAGTTTTCTAATCAGACATGATTGGCTTCCTTAAAGTGCACGTTGGAGCCTATTAGAGAAGATCTCCAATCTATACCCCTTAGGTGTGCACACAGAAGTGTTTAGTTACACTAGTCCATGAAATGGAGTCATTTTCTTATTTAGAGCACCTGCGATAGAGGAAACAAAGACATGACTTCCAACTATATTCCAGCTGTATTCCCTATTCTGTATTGATATTCCAAAGGAACTGTAGATATCACCTATATGTATGTACAAAACTTACAGAGATAATTATGGATGGATTTATTTCATTTACAATATATATTAGCTCCTTCCATGCAGAACAATAAGGCCCGTCCTTCTCTCAGGACTGCATTTTATGAGACACAATACAAAAGAAATGGGGACTGAAAAAAAGGTGGAAAGAAGCAAACATGCCTCCAATTTCTTAAAATAATGGGCACAGACAGTCAAACAAGGAAACTGGAATCTTTGCATTCATTTCTAGGTATAAGATGCACATGCTATTCAGTAAATAGATTAATATGTTAAATGCATTAATTAATCGATTTTGGTTTTCCCCCAAAACATAACACGCTTAATTTTCTTTTCTTTTTTAAGCAACTGTCATTCATTCCTCTGCCTTCACATTCACCAGCACAATCAGAAAAAGGATGAGTTTAACTAAGCTTATATAAAATATCCTTTTCCCTATGCTTCCCTCCATCTAGCGGAAATGAACTCGGGCTTGCAAAAGCTTGTGCAACAGGGTGATTTTTCATGGGTCACAAAACTCTCAAGTAGGATCTCTTACATATCTTTAAAAGTAACAGGGCAATTTTAAGTGTGACGAGGGACTTATTTCTATTTTCAAAACTAGAAAGATGTGCAGATATGTCTTTACCAGGTTTTCTAGCTAGGTGAGCTGGACATCATACAAAACAGACAGGCAGATAAGGGCCTATATGGCACTCCCATATTGGATTGCCCTTAACATTATGTATATTTCTATTCCAGCCAGTGACATCCAGGGGTGGGCTGCTGGGGGTTCGCAGGAGAGCCCCTAATTAAGATTCTGTACAGTTCGGAGAACCCCCAAATCCAGGGGTGGGATTCAAATTGTTTAACAACCGGTTCTGTGGGCGTGGCTTAGTTGGTGGCATGGCTTGGTGGTCATGTGACTGGCTGGGCGTGGCCAACTCAACATCACTCACATCGAGGCACGCATCTCCTCGCCTGGCCTCTCATGACTGTGGGGATGCTGCAACAGTCGTAAGTGTGAAAAATGGTCATAAGTCGCTTTTTTCAATGCCATTGTAACTTTGAAAGGTCACTCCACACAAGCAGAGTACCAGCAAAGGAGGGGGGAAAAACTCCAGAGAAGTTCCTGAGACAGGAAGTCTAGTCCTGCCAAGAATGTAATGAGGATTAATGGAGAGGCAGTTTCTGTAAGCAATACCAGAATGTTTCCTTCCTGCCTTCCTTACAGGATTAGACCAGTAATTCCTTCTAACAACCGGTTCTCCAAACTGCTTAGAATGTTAACAACTGGTTCCAGTGAATAGGTGCGAACCTGTAGAATCCCACCCCTGCCCAAATCCCACTCCTGGCTGGCCCTGCCCATCCCCCCCACCTCTCCCAAGAATCCCCACACAGCCTGTTTTGGATACAGGTTAGTTCAGGGCTCATGCAGAGGCTCAGGGAGGGTGAAAAATGGGCCTCCTGGAAGTTCGGGAAGGCCGGAAATGGGCCCGCTTCCAGCTCCCAGAGAGCCTTCGGAGCCTGAGGAGGCCGTTTTTGCCCTCTTGGAGGCTCGAGAAAAGCCTCCAGAGCCCAGAGAGGGCAAAAACACCCCCCACCATGGCGCAGGAGGCCAACTAGGCTACGCCCAACATGGCCATGCCCACCCAGCAATGGGCAGAGAATCCTTTGCTAAAATTTTTGAAGCCCACTCCTGGTGACATCCAGTTAAACAGGGGAGAGAAAGGAAGCAGCAAGATGATGTCCAGGCCTTTTCAGGAGTCAATGCATGAAATTACCCTAGGCCCACAAGTGGACAGAGCTTTATCCAAAATACATTTCAATATTTGTTTTAGATAGAAGGCACTTCACCAAGAGTTTTCCACTAAGTTAGGATTTCTCCAACAATTTCCATCAGGTGATCCATTTATTTTCATGGAAGGGGGGAATGATACAAATTGTAGTGAGAAGAATGCATGATGAGGGTGATGGAGTTCTAAGCATGTTTTTCTTCTGAGTACCCCAGAGACTCAAGAAGTCTCTGTGTCACACGGTTAAGTATCTTTACGGAAAAGGAATCAATCCACAAGTGGGATTTTAATACAATTCATTTCTCCGTGAGTCCCACCCAGCCCAGGCCTTATAGTTATATCGGGCCTTTCAAATTGATATACCGGTAGTCCTCAACTTACAACAGTTTATTTAGTGATCGTTAAATGACACTGGAAAAAAGTGTCCTATGACCATTTTTCTCACATACAGCTGTTGCAGCTTTCCCACAGTCTCATGATCAAAATTCAGACACTTGGCAACTGGTTTATATTTGTGATGGTTGCAGTGTCCTAGGGTCATGGGATCACCTTTTGCAAACTTCTGACAAGCAAACTCAATGGGGAAGCCAGATTCATTTAATAACTGTGTGCTAACTTAACAATTGCATTGATTCATTTAACCACTGAGGCAAGAAAGGTTGTAAAATGGGCCAAAATCTCCATCAACTGTCTCACTTAGCAACAGAAATTTCGGACTCAATTGTGGTTGTAAGTCAAAGACTGCCTATATTGCAATTCTTGCTTACATTTGACAGAGAGTAGGATTAGAGTTGTTTGAAAATAACAATAGTACTTAGACTTATATACTGCTTCACAGTGCTTTACAGTCTCTCTCAGTGGTTTACAGAGTCAGCCTATTGCCCCCAACAACCTGGGTCCTCATTTTAACCACCTCGGAAGGATGGAAGGCTGAGTCAACCTTGAAATTCCATCTGCCAAATTGCAAGCAGCCAGCCAGAAGTCAACATAAGTAGCCTGTAGTGCTGCACTCTAGCCGCTGCGTGTAGTAACAACAGAGATCCTGTAGACGGCGCATGCAGCATACTGCTGTGCTTAATACACATGGGACTCTTTGCATGATCTCACTCCTTGTCCCAGGCTGGTAAGTCCCGGATTTGTACAATGATCTCATCTATTAACATCACCACGATTCTTAAGGATTGGTGGGGGGGGTTACCAATCCTAATGCTGTATCTATGTTGCCTTTTGCTACTTGTAAAGAACCAGATAAAAGCTGCCCAGGCAGTCAGACATCTTGGCACCCTGCACAATGACTGGTCTTTGAACTCCATCAATTGCGCCACCAAGGCTCAAAATGGTTGTCATATCACTGATTTTGGGTGTCTGAACATGCACATGTATACAATAAATTATGCATCAATTTCTTGTAGGCAATCACATGACCAAGATTAAAGATGAAGCCCTGTAAAGAAGGGTTGTCTTCTTCCTAATTATAGGAAGATTTTGAAATAGACTTTAGCCCCATATCGTTGGGCTGACTTGAATTGTGGAGGCTAAGAGTATAAATAATTGGAAACATTTGGCATCATCCAGTGTCTTACATCTGCTTCTTATTCAGCTTCACGTTCCTGAGTACAAAATGATTGATCTGCTTGAGCCTTTCTATAAGGACTCATTGCTATACCGTCCAAGTTTTCTGAACAAAGGCTGATGGATTTATTTTTTGCAGCTCATTCAGGAAGCTTTATTACTCCTATTCAAAGTGCTGTGATTAAGGTCACTAGCTTGCTAGAATTGTGGGTCTTTTCTACAAGAGGGATAAAGCAAAAGCCTATTACTCTTTCGGAGAAACTCATAAGCACAATCGTGCAAATATGGAGATCCAGCAATAATTTTTGGTCTTGGGTTTCAGAGGCTGGCTTCATATTCTAGCTCAACTCTGCAGCTCAGTGAGCAACCTTGCACAATCAACTCTCCCCTCAACTTTAGGCCTGTGGTTCTAAGGATGAAAAAGAACAGCAGGATTCAAATAAGAAAGAAAGCAGGGGATTTCAGTGAATTTAAAACTGCAAATTCAAGCTGGAAAGTGACGTGGATGCCACCAAATACCGTGTTTCTCATATAATAAGGCCGGGTCTTTTTTTTTTTTTTTGAGCCCCCCAAAAACAGCCAGGCCATCTTTTCGGAGGTGACTTAATTACCCCCTTGCATCCTTGGGTGCTCAGGGGTCAACGGCTTGGATGTTGACCTTGGCGTTGGTGGGGCACTTTGTATCGGGAGACCTTCCGCCACTGTTGCTTTCCCTTCTCCCCGGGCTGCCACGGCATTTGGAGCATTGCTGCGGCGTTTGGTGCAGCCACATGTGGCCACCCAGGGCTCCTCCCTGCAACTGGAGCCTGGTGGAGACACTCAGCTTCAGGTGCTCTTGTCGCCGCCTTCCTGGGCATCGTTCGAAGGCAAAGCCCATTCTTTTAAAAACGACACCCTACTACGACAATGCCTCCCCTGCCTGAGAGGGCAGCCCAACCCCACATGGGGAGGCGAATCTCCCAGGGATGCAGCGCAGGATTGGCCCACCCCGGGAGAAGCGCCCAGCCACCATTCCTGCCTGGCGCCGGGCAGAGCGTGAAGAGCTTCGCCTGCGGCGCCCAGCACAGCTGACAGGCGGGCCCTCCTGCCCAGCAGCAGAACTCTGGCCAAGGCAGTGAGCGCCTCCCGCCGGGCCCTCTGCTCATCCTGCCAGGGCCGCACTGGAGCCGGGCGGGCTGGGCAGAGCCAAGAAAGCGAGCCGTGAGTGTACGCCTGCCTGCCAAGCGAAAGAGCCGGGCCAACCCGAGCTTGGCTTCCCAAGTCTCTCCAGCCCGACCCCGAAGGGGTCACCAGGAGAGGCCGCCTGAGGCAGTGATAGCACCCACCCATCTGTGGACAGGGAGGCAAGGCGACGGCCCATGTCACATCCTCCTCTGAGCTGAGACCCGCCAGGTGAGTGCCGATGCCCATGCTGCTGCAGCATTTGGAACATCGCCGTGGCTTTTGGAGATGCATGGGGATGGGGACAAGGGGTGGAAAGGACAGATGGCTTTGGGCTCTCTCCGCCAGACCCGCCGGCCAGGGAAGCAGCCCTGCCATCGCCTCGCCTCCCTGTCCGTGGACAGGTGGGTGCTATCACTACCTCGGGCAGCCTCTCCTGGTGACCCCTTCAGGGTCGGGCTGGAGGGACTTGGGAAGCCAAGCTTGGGTTGGCCCGGCTCTTTGGCTTGGCAGGCAGGCACGCACCCGCAACTCACTTTCCTAGCTCTGCCCAGCCCGCCCGGCTCCGGTGCGGCCCTGGCAGGATGAGCGGAGGGCCTGGCGGGGAACACTCACTGCCTTGGCCAGAGCTCCGCCTCCGGGCAGGAGGGCCCACCTGTCAGCTGCGCTGGGCACCCCAGTCAAAGCTCTTCGCAATCTGCCCGGCACCAGGCAGGGATGGCAGCTGGGCACTTCTCCTGGGGTGGGAAGGATTCTTCTCTGCCTAATCTGTATTTGAAACTGTATGGAAAAGGCTAAAAGAAAATCTGTACTTTCTTTTAACTTTTTCCATCGTGCTCCAGTCGTCTTCTCAGGTTCCTCCTAGCTATAGTTGTCCGTGGGCTCTTGGCTTTTCTCCCTTCTCCCTTCACCTTCCTGCATACTGCTGCTGCTGCTGCTGCTGCTACTACTACTACTACTACTACTACTATTACCAGTACTACTGATACATTAAATCACAATTCCCAGAATTCATGGCCATTCAAAATCAGTCAGAAGTGATCTAATGAGTAGAATCTTCTTCTTCTTCTCCTCCTCCTCCTCCTTCTTCCTCTTCCTCCTCCTCCTCCATCATCACAATTCAGGCAATGCAGTTAGTCCATAACTCCTGCATAATGAACAATATTGTACATAATATGCAATCCAAAACAGACATTTCAGGCAGGCATTATCAGTTATTTCTTGGGGTTAAGGATTTTCTCTTGTTGATTTTGACCTGCAGTTAATGTTTCAATGGCATCCTGGTTTCACTTATCCAATAGCACTAATGCATTGGCTAAACCCTGGGTGCTGTAACCTTTTTAGTAAATATTTCCTTCTCTTGCTCATTTGGTTCATGACTCATTTTATGGTCACTTGGCAGGAGATATATTGCTAAGTGCAGATAAGAGACTGTGCTGTTCTAATTGAAGAAACCCATTCCTGAAGGAAATCTCTTGCACCATAGAGTCTCAACTGGCTGACCCTATCACCAAATGGCTCTATCCAACCACTCTATAGTGCTTGCAGAACCAGAAAATATTGAGGAAGCTCAATATAGTTTGCTACAACTATAAGCAAATCCAACAAATTCGTTTGTCCTGCTTCCTGTGAACACACCCAGGTGCAGATATCAGATGAATATTTGGACTGACTGATGGAACAGATGCTAATTAGTTAATGCAACCCAATACCAATAATTTTACCAAACCATTTGCCATCATCTGAAATTGGAACAAAGTCAGTACTGGGATAATAATTTTTACTGCAAAAACTCCACACTCTTAATTTTGAATTTGTTGTTATTAGTTGCAAAGTCATGTCCGACCCATCACGACCACATGGACAACGTACCTCCAGGCCTTCCTGTCCTCTACCATCTCCTGGAGTCCATTTAAGCTCACGCCTACTGCTTCAGTGACTCCATCCAGCCACCTCATTCTCTGTCGTCCACTTCTTCTTTTGCCCCCAATCTTTCCCAGCATTAGGCTCTTCACCATGAGTCCCTCCTTCTCATTAGTTGGCCAAAGTATTCAATTTTGAATTACTCAATCTTAAAGAGGCAGTTCAAAAAAAAAAAAGTAAACCCCAAAGTGATTAAAAATATTAGGGCTGGTCAGTCCATGAAGTCTGCATTTACAGTACAGGTTAGAGTACCATGGAACCTTTGACTCCCAGCAGATCACCAGCAACTGCAGAAAAACTGTTTCCATTGCTTGCACACAAAAATTAACTGTCTGAAGTATATGTGGGCAATCTCTAGACCACTCTTTCTTCTAGAGAGAATGATGGCAGTCTGGCAATAGTGGGATTCAAAAATGTTTACTACCAGTTCTGTGGCTACAGGGGCATGGCCATGTGATTAGGTGGGCATTTTTGCTCCCAGAAGGCTTCCCTAGGGTTCAGGAATGCAGAAAACTGAGCCTGGTGGGCGCACAGCACCTCCCCACGCTTCATTATAAGGCCTTCTGATTTTCAGGGAAGCCTCCTGGGCAAAGCAGTAAGCAAGTGAAGGGAATCTTGGCACAGCTGATCATAGGAACAGCTGGTTGTTGGGAGGGGGGGAAAGAAATACCTTAAGGAGTGACTGGATGGGCTAGCATCAGGCGGCCAGGTGAGCGAGCATCAGGTGGGTGGGGCAAGTGAGCAAGTGGTGACTGAGCGACTGGGTCAGGGGTGTGGCCAGCCAGAAGTTACTACCGGTTCGGCGACCCATGCCAAATCCTTGCTACCAGTTCTCCTAAACCGGTGCAAACTGGCTGAATACCACCACTGCAATCTGGATCTCAGACCCAAATATCTCTCAATCTGCATGCAATGGGGAGAATGTTCACACTAACTTGCCTTGTTTCACCAGAAGCCTCACAACAATAGATTCTAAGAAAAGCTCAGATTTAGCATTCTCAAACTATCCATGTGCAGACTGGAAAATCTCTACTAACACATTAAGAATATCCTTCCTTCTTGTAACAGTTTGAATAGAAATGTGCTTTATTTAGGAAACTTAAACTGTCTAAATCAATTAGGTGCCTAAGATAAAATGCTGCATGCAAAAAGAGGCTAAAAGAGAACATTCAAGATTTGTTTAGGCAGTCTTCCATGTATTATGGATACAAATTCAGAAATATTGCTGCAATTGAAATAAAAACAACAACATGGATGTGATCAGAGGACCGGTGTGTTTCTATATTGCCTAGTTTGCCCACCAAGCTTTGGAAACAACTTCAGACCCACTAATCACCTCTAAACTGGAGCCGAACTGCCTTTCAAATAGAAGATTCTTTCAAATAAACATCTATTTTTGACCGCCTTTCAAGCAGAGGGTTGGCCATCGGTGATGGGCTTTTGTTAAGAAATTAAATATGAAAAATATAAAAGATACGCTAGCATTCTAAATTCTCCTGGCATTTGCTTCTCATATCAAGTGTTCACACGCATTCTCACCATAAGGAAAAAAATACATTTTGCATGCACGGGTGCGCCCATCTGCCATATTTCTCCATTCAAGAAATAAACCACAATCCATTTAAGATACAAGATGATTTTTCATTTACATGTAGTCAAGTTGGAAATTCCTTCTCTGAGGAGCCAAAAGGGGTTAGAATATAATAGAACAGAATAGAATTCTTTATTGGCCAAGTGTGATTGGACACACAAGGAATTTGTCTTGGTGCAAATGCTCTCAATATACATAAAAAGAAAAGATACATTCGTCAAGAGTCAAGAATCATAAGGTACAACACTTAATAATAGTCATAGGGTACAATAAGCAATCAAATCATACTAGGAAACAGTCATTATAGATCGTAAGGATACAAGCGATGAAGTTACAGTCATACAGTCACACATGGGAGGGGATGGGTGATAAGGAGTGATGAGAAGATTAATAGTAATAGTAGTGCAGACTTTGTAAATAGTTGGACAGTGTTGAGGGAATTATTTGTTTAGCAGAGTGATGGCATTTGGGAGAACACCGTTCTTGTGTCTAGTTGTTCTGGTGTGCAATGCTCTATAGCATCGTTTTGAGGGAAGGAGTTGAAGGAGTTGAGTGATGGGACTGTAAATATTTTCACAGCCCTCTTTTTGACTTCTGCAGTATACAGGTCCTCGATTGGAGACAGGTTGATAGTAATTGTTTTTTTCTGCAGTCCTAATTATCCTCTGAAGTCTGTGTCTGTCCTGTTGGGTTGCAGAACCAAACCAGACAGTTATAGAGGTGCAGATGACAGACTCAATAACTCCTCTGTAGAACTTTATCAGCAGCTCCTTGGGCAGTTTGAGTTTTCTGAGTTGGCGCAGAAAGAACATTCTTTGTTGTACTTTTTTGATGATGTTTTTGATGTTAGGTGTCCATTTTAGGTCATGTGATATAATAGAACCTTACAAAAGGGAATTGCCCTTGCGTATAATAAAAAAAAATTGTGGCAAAAAAACACCTGAAAAGCCAATCTGACTAGAAGACCTCCAAGGTCCCTTCCAACTCTATTATTCTGTTATTCTGACCCAATGTAGCAATGGGATAAAATTAATACGAATGAGCCCTGTGTGGGGGAAGCAAGCTTTGTCAAACCATTTTGAACTACTTTATGTTTATTTCCCTGTTTCCAGTCTCCAATTCTTGTAATGACCTTGTAGAGGTCTACAACCTTGTAGATTGACATTTCTGTGAAATCATTATATTCAATGAAATTCCATCCTGTGCAAATGCCATATATTTTATTAGATTCTTGCTTAAAACATCTGCCTGTTAAAGCTTTTCTTAAGATGAAACTCCAGTAAGTTAGCTAAATCCTTCAGTAGAATTGTGTTACATTAGGTCATCAGGTGGCACAGGAGAGATAGTAAAGGATCTGGGGTGAGCCTGAGAAAGAAAAACTTGCTTACATGTTTCTTATATGCTTTAGAAATTCAACTGAGCCATAAATAGGACAATGGGTAGTATTTTATCCAGAGATGTTTAATTGGATAAAATCAATTTACAAATGGGGTGAGCAACATTGCAGTTGAACTCGCTAACAAGACGGTATTCATTAGCTTGAAGAAAACATTTTGTTTATGTACACATAATAAACTGTCTTCTGACATTCATGCAAGTAATTATTTTGCCCTGAATAATATAAGTCTTTCCAGACAGAAGATTCACAGAGCTGATTCTTCTTTGAAAAGCAGCCTCTTTGAAAACCCATCATATAAAGATGGTGCCCAAATATCAGTTTCTGAACATAATGGATGGGGCATTATGATGGAATACTTTTCAAGAGCCTTTCAGCACAGGTTGTCTGGAAGATTAATGAAGTTGGCTTACCCTTCCTGGATTTCAACCCCCTTCATCCATTTTGGCCGCAGTGATGGCCTGATGCATTTATTCCGGCCCTTGACTGGCCTGCTTCTTTACCCCTCCCACCCAGGCCAGAAAAAACAAGCACCAATCACTTTCTTTTCCACAAATAGATTTTGGAGGATTGATAGAGCTTTAATATGAGCCCTCCTCCACTGACTCCCACCTCTTGTATTTGATATCTTCCTGTCAGGTGCAAAAAGAAAAGAAAACAGGACTGTTTTACAATTCTTCCAGATGGTGGCCATATATCTTGAAAATGGGTTAGAAGTAATCTTACCTCTGTGAAAAACACATCTGGTGGCTTGAGGCCAAGCAAGATTTTTCTCAGCCCGCTCTATCTTTCAATTCCTTCTCTGCAGTTGTTAATAAAAGTCTACATTACAGGACCGGGGAAGATTTTATTAAGAACTTAAGCAGCCTTTCGGAGTTCTGCCAAAGGCTTATCTCATCTGGTATTCCAGGAGACCTGTAAGAAAAAGAACACAGAAACATTTCCAGCTCTTATTGCTGAATTACATTTGAAAACACACTGCCCCTGATACTGAAGACAATGTAAGCAATTACAAATTGTATCACTGGTAGTGTTTACATTTACTCTGTGGTTCAAACACATGCAATATATGCATTCGTGTTAAGCTTTACTTAAGTTTACCAACACAAGGGGGGAGGAATTACAAGTTACATTCCAGCCATGGATAGTGTGGATATATTTTTAAGATGGAATGGCTCGATCTCATTGTAAAAATTCTACACAGAAATGAGGTTAGAGCAGGGTCAGATCAGATGCAGAAATTAATTTTGCATGACCTCAACTCATTTGCACAGCAAAGCAGGTGGAAGACCATCTGTGCTGTTTTGGGAAGTGGGAGAAGGGGATGATATACCAGAAACTCACATTTTGTTTTATTCCTAACAGTGTATCTATGTGCTTTCAGCATTGAGGATTCACCTTTAAAACTTTTATCACTACTTCAGCATGTGACTGTGGAGATGTCATTTTAGATCATGAAAGTACATCATCAAGAAATCATTCCATGCATTAAAAGATCTAGAGATATGGCCAAAGTTTCACAAGATCTCTGATGCCTGAGATACTACTGATGAAATGCATTGATGGGGATGGAAGAGAAAATCACGAGACTTCCCAGTAAGGCTATGATAAGGCTCCTTATAAATCACCATCACTAGTCCTCATTTGTAGCAGATATTTTAGACCAGGGATGTCAAACTCGCATTGTCATGTTGTCGTTACATGATGTATCACAACTTTTTCCCATTTCACTAAAATGGGGGTGGGCATGGCCAGCACGTGACCCATCTAGCTGGCAGGCCACAAGTTTGATACCCCTGGTTTAGACTATAAGATAGAAGGGTAGAAGTACCAGATCTCTTCTTCCAGAAGCCACCTAGAACTCGCACCCTGGTTCTCTCCTGCTTTCAGGATACAGCTTGATGATTCCTGCTACCAACTATCTTCCCAGAAACACCTGATTTATCATTTACTCTTTAGCGCTGGTCAGTGGTGGATTTCAAAGTAGTTTACCACTGGTTCGGTGGGCGTGGCTTGGTGGCTGCGCTTTGCGCGTGGACGCCAAATGTGCACTTTGCGCATGCACAGAGGCTTTCCTATTCACCTCCTGCAATCCTGCACTTTCCCTGTAGTTTCAACAGCTGGCGCGCAGCAATCTGCTGTGCCGTGCAAAGTTCAGAAGCAGGGAATAAAGGCCAGTATAGGAGCCCAGGCGGACAGGTAGACCCAAGAGCGGCTCCTCAGAGAGAACTGATCTGGTCTCCACTGATCTTTGGCACTACCGGTACACCAGAACTGGGCCGAACCATTAGAATAGCACCACTGGCTCTGGTGTATATGAAAGATTGAGCTTTTACAACTTAAGTTGCCTTTCTGACAATTAAAAGATACAAAGGTAAACATTGAAACAATTTATATGGTGCAGCCTATCTAGTGTATAGGAATGGTGTCTAGAGAATTCAGACCTTCCTTCCTCCATTGGGAAATACATCCATCTCACAAGGGGTAAATAAAATCAAATTTCAGTTTTTTAAAAATCAAATAAAATACAACACACAATCCTTCTTTTAATTTTAAATATTAAAGTGCTAATATTCTGGGATGGAGTTAAATAGTAGAGTACTGCAGGGACCATATTAGCAACTTCAAATGAGTTAAACAAAGCAAAACAAAAATCCAAAAGAAAATATAATGTTCTAGAGAATCTAGACAGACCGCAACATTGTGCAGTTATCTTACAAATGTTTTTGCACTCAAAAGATCTCTGAGAAGATACGGGATACATTTGAAATTAATACAGTGTTTCCCTAAAAATAAGACCCTGACTTATATTTTTTTTTGCCACCAAAAAAGGCACCAGGTCTTATTTTCGGGGGATATCATCCACTGACTAACCTCACTTGCAGGTGTCACCCCTGGCCTCCTTTTCGCTGTCAGAGGCCTTCGGGAACTTGTTCTTCTGTGGCCGTGAAGGCTTTCCTGAAGGCCTCTGCAGCCGATAACAGAGCTCCAGATCGATCCAGAGCTTTGTTATCAGCTACAGAGGCCTTCAGGAAAGCCTTGCCAGCCTTGCTGGCTGCAGAAGAAATGGGCCGGCAAGGCAGATGTCGGGGTGTGCGAGGCCTGGCTACAACTATCCAAAGGTAAGTAGTAGGGCAGCTCCACCCACTCCCCATCCCCACCCTAGCTTAATTTTTACCCATTCACTTTGGAGTGGGTGGGATCTTAATTAGGGCTTATTTTGGGTGGTAGGGCTTATATTGGGCTCACGTGTAAAAATCAAGCTAGGACTTACTTTCAGGGTAGGTCATATTTTCAGGGAAACAGGGTATCAAAGTTTACAAAAAAAATCCTACTATGGAAAAGATGTATGCTTGAATACAGTCTAAGATATGAAGTCAAGGCTGAAATTGTGCGCTTAGCTCTGTAACTTACTTAGTGAGATACAGAAAATTAGATTTTCGCACAGCACAGAAAACAAGCCTCCAATTCCCTGCAAAACATCTTATTTAAAATACCGGTTGTCTGAAACAAAATCTCCTCTATTACCTGGATTTGCATTTCATTTTCTTCATATTCCAAAATTTAATCAGAGACTATGGAAATGAAGGCAGTCCCATTCCATCTTCATTCCACTGATTTCAATGTGGTTCTCTCTTTGCTTTAAATCAACAAACTTTTTAAAATCTCCAGTAGAAAGACTTGGAGTATTAGACTCCATTCATGGCCCACAAGTGTCTCTACCTCATGGGGACATGAATTGATAAATATGGTACAAGAGAACTGCAGGCAAACTACATTCACAGAACCACTGAATAAAAGAAAGATAAACAATGTCAAATACACCATTTATTGATGTTAGAAACCCACAAGAATTGGAAGAATATATTCAAGCAGCATTGCATTTTCAATGGAAGCACAGAAGTGTCCAAATTTTGATATTAGAATATCCATCTATTTAGAAAAAAAAAATCCTAATGTGAGAATTCTTCTCACACGGTCAGTGAAAAACAGCCTGAGAGCAAATGTGAAGGTTACTAAAACAGATGGAAAAAATCTGCACAAAGGAATGAACCAATAAATCAACCAAATTTTAGATCGTTCATAGATAAAATGTCAAAAAAACCCAAAAGTACAGTAAAGCTAAAACATTAAAAAGAGAGATGCATTACTAATTGACTTCTGACAGGGAAACAATCTATCAGAACTTAATTATTCCTTAACAGTATTTTGGATATTTCTAAGAATTTATCAGCTAATAGGAAAATGTATTCACTAATATAGTAGATTGGGTCAATTTACAAAGAATTAGTTCAGAGTGCCTTGAATGGTAACACACTATAGACAGCTCTACAGAACTTGAGAGGTTGATTTTTTTCTCTGGTAATATTACACTACTAACTAGAGCATACAAAACATTTGCTAGACCAATACTCAGATACAACTCATCCGTCCGGAACCCACATTACGTATCTGATATTAACACAGTTGAGAAAGTCCAGAAATATTTCACAAGAAGAGTTCTCCACTCCTCTACTCGTTGCAGAATACCTTATGCCACCAGACTTGAAATTCTAGACCTAGAAAACCTAGAACTACATCGCCTTCGGTCCGATCTAAGTATAGTATATAAAATCATACATTGCAATGTCCTACCTGTCAATGAATACTTCAGCTTCACCATAACAATACAAGAGCACACAATAGATACAAACTCAAGGTTAACCACACCAAACTTGATTGCAGAAAATACGACTTCAGCAACAGAGTGGTCAATGTCTAGAATACTCTACCTGACTCTGTGGTTTCTTCCCCAAACCCCAAAAACTTTAACCTTAGACTGTCTACTGTTGACCTCACCCCTTTCCTAAGAGGTCTGTAGGGGGCATGCATAAGCGCACCAACGTGCCTACCGTCCCTATCCTATTGTTTCTTTTATTTTTCTTATATGTACCCATTTCGTGTATTCATAACTATGTTTATTCTTATACCTATTATCTTGTAAGTGATTGACAAATCAAATAAACAAACAAATAAATAAACAAATAAATAAATAAATTCAACAACACCTGCATGCAGGGATTCATTTGGCTATGAAGGGAAAGTTAGTATTGATCCCTTTCAGAACCATTGATGGAAAAGCATTGATGGAAAAGCATTAAACCTGACAAAAGCAAATGCTGTTCTATGAAAAATAGGCAGAATGTTCTAAAAATGCCGAGGAATAGAAAAAGGGCTGTTCCAAAGGCAGACGTGGTATTTGACTGCTGGCACCAGTTTGATAGGCAGTGTTTGTGTTTGTGGATTCTGATGTGATGTTTGTTCCATTTAGAATTGGTTGCAATAGTTACAGTTGATTTTATAGATTATATTGTTTTTTTATCCTTCTGTATTTTGTCTTTAAATGTATATATTTAAAGGCTTCCTACTTACTTCATTAAATATTATTTATCTATACTTTTTTGGATTTCCTTTGAGCTTGTCTAAGTAATTCAACCCTGCCTGTGAGTGAAGCCTGACATCTAATCTCTAATCCAGTTGTAGAGTTCATCATATTTGTCCAACCCTAAGCATGGGAATACGAAAAAAATCTGTATTATTTAATCATTAATTGTATATGTTTCTAATTTAAATTTAATAATTTATTTTAGAGTACAGTGAAGAAAATATAAAAGCAAAAGCATATGATCTTATCTGACTTAATGACCTGGAACCTGGAAGCAGCTAGGAGACAATTATTGGGCCTTGATTGTACATAATTAAAAGTTTAAATCAGGTGAGATAAAAATCATATTTATAGTAATATTTATGTCTTCTCCTTTTCTCCTCCTCCTCCTCCTCCTTCATTGGAACAATATTCCAACAATTTGCCAATATATGAAAATATTCAAATGCCTTCCTACTTTCAAAAACTTTGACGCTGGCTGCAATCAACAAAAAAACCCTATCAACTCTTTGTGCATTACAACTGGGCTCTGCAAAGTGGTTAATAGCTCAAAGGGAGTATCCATTATTGTTATTAGTAATAAAGGAATAGTTGTAAATTATTTTCCTGTAATAAAAGATGGGGAGTCAGTGATCAATCTGAAATGTCATGATGGGGTCAATGAGCTGAAGAGCTTGGCAATCCCTGTTCTAAAAGATCATTTGAGTTATCAAAACAACTTGATAAAGCCAATTTACAGTCCAATATAATAGCTTGTATAATTTGTCCTATTTTAATATAAATATTGAACATGAATTTATGAATTATTTGGAAGAAATATAAGAAGCAAGCAGAGCAGGGGTGTCAAACTGGCAGCCTGCGGGCCGGATGCGTCACGCGCAGGCCACGCCCACCCCAGCTCCACGAAGGGGAAAAATGTTGCAATACATCACATGACAGCAACGTAAAGCTGCGAGTTTGACACCCCTGAAGTACAGCCATTTTTTCTGCTTCTATTTTACCAAGCCATGATCATCCCGTTTTAGTCACTCTTTCTTTTTCTGGAAATTAGTGATTTGAAATTAAATTAAATTGTTTTATTAAATTAAATAGACCGTTAAATGTTTCTAAGAATGTTAATTCCTGACAATTCTTATTATGTTTCATATTGTCATAGGGATATTACACATAGGAATTATGACTCAGAACAAAAGAACCATTGTTGAGCCTGGTAATTTGCCAAAAAAATGCAAAAATGTGCCTAATTCTAGAAAGTGCCTTAAGGGGATTTGATGCAACCAATACAATGTCCTCAGCCACAAATATTTTATACTTTATGAACCCAGTATATCTAGACATTCTTGTTTTTCCTTTGCTAAGGGTTCTAGTAAGATAGCAAATAATAGGAAGGAGAGTGAGCATCCTTCTTTAGGATCTCTTTATAACAAAAGTTGGGGGAATGTATTAACTCCAACATATTAGTATTTTGATACAGATTTTTAAAATTATTCTAGAAAATGGGTCTGTAGCATTCCTGTATTTTAAGAAAGAAAAAATAAAATAGCCAAGAAAACTGCCAACTGCCTAATGATAATAGCGATCATTGCTTTCCTTGATTGTCAGCCAAATAAGTTGCAATAAGAATATTCTGTATTGAAGATGTTTTTAATTAATTTGTTTGGTCTTCAGGTATGGGTGTCAGGTTTCCAGCGATTGCCCTAATTAAATCCTGAGCCTCGGGCCAAGATTCTTTTTTTAAAAAAATCAGCATAATATGCTTGCAAATATTTCCAATGTCATTGTTAAATAACAACAGAAGCTACCATTGGTGCGGAGTACAGCAGTGTGAGCAGCTTTGGGCCCAGTGGTGGGATTCAATTTTTTTTACTACTGGTTCCGTGGGAGTGGCTTGGTGGGCGTGGCAGGGGAACGATATTGTAAAATCTCCAGTCAGAGGTGGGATTTGCCAGTTCTCCGAACTATTCAAAATTTCCACTACTAGTCAGAACCTGCTGAATACCACCTCTGGCCCCGCCTCAAATATGGCCCCTGTAACATCACTGCTCCGAGAGCTGCACTGGTTACCAGTCCCCTTTCAGGTGCAATTCAAGGTGTTGGTGATCATCCTTAAATACCTTCATGGCATGAGTCCAGATTACTTGAGGGACTGTCTCACCCCACTGGGGTTTGGCAGGTGGGATCCAGGAGGAGGATCCTTCTCTGCTGTTGCTCTGGAACCAGAGGTGGTATTCAGCAGGTTCTGACCAGTTCTGGAGAACCGGTAGCAGAAATTTTGAGTAGTTCGGAATACCACCTCTGACTGGCCCCGCCCCCGTCTATTCTTTCTCTCCTGAGTCCCAGTTGATCGGCTGGGTCTTCTTTTGTTGCCCTGCACAGGAGAACGGAGCTGGAAAGCAGGTTAGTGGGGTGGGGAGAGAATGGGGTTTTATAGTATCCTTCCCCTGCCATGCCCCCCACGCCATTCCATGCCCACCATGGAATGCCCACAGAACCGGTAGTAAAAAATTCTGAATCCCACCACTGTCTGGAACATCTTGCTCTCTGATGTGAGATTGGATCCAACCTTTCTATCTTTTCATAAGGGCAGTTGGCTTGGAGCCCCAGAGGGGGAACAGCGCAATGGAAGTGCCTGATTGAGTAATAACGGATTCTTCCTCCCCTCATTCCATCCCTGCCCTCCCCATGTGTCCTTAGGTTTGAATGCCTGGTTTTAATTATTTATGTTTTAACTGTGTATGTAACTGTAAGCCACCAAAAGCAGAGTTACCCTATGGTAAGATGGACAGCCAATAAATTTTACAAATAAAAAATAATTAAATAATGCTATTGGTCTAAATGAGGCAATGATAGCTAATTTTTATAGGTTTAACTAAGACATTTGGGATTCTTTCCATGAATCTGGGATTTGTTTACCATTTATTACATATAATACATAAATGGATCAAGAGATTTTTCTAATTTCTTATTTTAAAAATCCTGTAAATCCATCTGTTCCAGGAATTTTCCCTGGTTTTATAACTTAATAACTACTTTAACTGTAAGCAACTTGCTAACATGTTTTTCAAAGAGCTTTTTTACATTTATTTTGTCTAAATAGGTTTTATTTTCTAAGGAGACCACATTCTTTTGTTTTAAAGTATATACATTTTCACAATAAACCTTAAAATTTTCCATTCTTTTTTTGGAATTGTACATAAATTTCCAATCTGGATATTTCATTTGACAGATATTATTGCTATATTTTTTAACTAATTCACAATAAAATTAGCACTTTTGTCACTAAATTCATAAAGCTTTGATTTAAATATTATAAATAAGAAAATGTTTTATCCATATTTAAGCACTGAAGTTCTGCTGTTTTAGAATTCAGTTTGATAGAGTTTAATATTCCTGTTGTGTTACATGCAATTTATTTGATGATTATTGAAGAAGCTAATTAGAGAGGAGACATTTACAAACCTCATTATTTCTGTAGTTAATCAATCCTAGCCAAAGACAAAAATTGAGTTCAGCAAAAGGACAGGTTGGTAATGTAATATTTAAATAGCCTCCATAGAAATCATATGGACTTCAAAATCCCCAAATTTGGATGGCTAGTAATTTTTGTAAAAATCATAATAATAATAACCTCACTGTAATTATATGTTTGTAGCATAAACTGATTAATAACCTCCATTAGTTTGAAGGCAGGGATAGCCAGAGAAATTAGGAATTTATGAAAGTGCCTCATAGCATGTTAGAACACTGGCTCACCAATAGTTTTGACTATAGTACATCAGCTTTAGTCTTTTTATTACTGAGCTATGCTGATTGATATTTTTTTTTGAATGCCCCTTGCCCCAAAATCTTCATAAGACCCATCCAAGAAATATCCATCACATCAGGGAGGGAGAGAGGGAGGCAGGGAGGAGGAAGGAAACTTGTATGATCTGTGTTTTCTTTCAGAAAACCTGGCTCTTGATCATGTCAAGGAATTCCATCAATCCTCCATTACCTAGTTAATATTATATTTGTTAGACATCTCTGCATATTTGCCTGGATAGTTGGAGAAGCTGAACTAGAAACTGGATATCCAAGTCTGCTTTTATCCACTGATTGATTGCATTAGCCTATCTCTCCCAACAGAAGCAAGTGGCTCTGCTGATAAGGCTGCTTACAAGACAAAAGACCTTTGCAAAGAGAAAGTTGCACTGCCCCTTTGGTATAGGTGATAATACCGAAGTCCTATCGTGAGCTGACAGTGTAAGCCGTGCCCTCACCAAACTCTATGGGAGCTTGACAGAGAGGAGAAGATGAAGCAAATAATCAAAAGACATCTCTTTTCAGTTGTCACTGAGCAGTGGCACACGGGGGAATGGGGGGTGGAGTGAAGCACATTGTCCCCGGTGCCATGGCTGGAGAATAAGAGAATTCCCATTAGGGAAGAGATAAAAGTCACGGGAGCTTTAGATTCAGGGAAGCCATCTCCATTTCTTTTGATTAGTGTTTTTAATATCTTCTGCCCTCAATAATATCAAGATCTTAGCCAGACAGGGATGTACTGGGTTTGTTAACAGATGGCCAGCGATACAAGATCTGCTCCTAATCTTCCCTGTGGAGTTAAGATCTGTCTCCGTTACACAAAGGACTTCTCTTCTCTGCTAGAGGATCTCAGCCGGAGTGCCAATAAATGTTATTTTTCCCAACAACAGCCTGAGAAGCTCAGCCTCCGGTCGGTTCATTCTTTTGTCTATTGCATCACACAATGCATAGTATGAATACAGCATTTTTTTTTTTCAAGTGTTCAGAACACGGTGCGGGATGTATTATTCATTAAACCTTATGTAGATCAGAAAGGGAAGCCAATATTCATATCTCCACGTTCCAGAGAGAAGGGGGAGGCTGTGAAAATAGGGCAGCCAAATAGCTTCAACCAGCATGATGGAATGGAAGCACTTTGGAGACCATTTTACTTGACACTTAAAACACACACCCCTCCTCAGTAGATTGAGGGTATAGATTACAGCAGAGGTGGTTATATTTCTATTCCATCCCTTTTTCTTCTCCCTTTTGCTGCACCGTCCCAACCTATCATAAATTTCTTTCGTACTACCAAGATGCTATTGGAGGATTCTGCAATTCAATTCAACATATTTTCCCTTGGAAATACCTGCTAAAAGAGGTGGGGGGGAAACATCAAGTGAGACACCATGAACAATGGACATTCCGGATCCTCTGCTGTGCTTGAAGGAAGCCGACTGCGATACTCTATCTTCCTTCCCACTTACGTTTTATTGCCTTCTCAGCGGTATGAGCTGGGACAGCCACATGAATCTAGCTGCCACTTGAACTAACAGAATAAGGTTGGAAGGGAGGGACCTTGGAGATCTTCTAGTCCAACCCTTGCTCAGGCAGGAAATCCTTTTCCATTTCACACAAATGTTTGTCCAATCTCTTCTTTAAAAGCTTCTAGTGTTTGAACATTCACAACTTCTGGAGACAAGTTGTTCCACTGATTGATTAATTAATTAATTAATTAATTTTATTTGTCAAGCAAGTATTAGATAATAGGTATAAGTATGAAAATGGTTATGAATACATGACATGGATATGAATAAAAAGAAACAATAGGACAGGGGCGGTAGTCATGTTGATGCGCTTATACACGCCCCCCACAGACCTCTTAGGAAAGGGGTGAGGTCAATAGTAGACATTCTAAGGCCATGTTGGCGAACCTATGCCACACGTGCCAGAAGTGGCATGCAGAGCCAATTCCCCCGGCACGCAAGAGGTCGCCCACTGCGCATGCACACGCACCGCCACCCGACAGCGGATTGTCAGGTATCTGGTGCACATGCACAGGGTGTGGAGGGGCAGGGGGGACATGCGCGCATGCGTAAAGATGTGCAGTGCACGAGGAAAGGAATCGTGTACACATGCATAGACACGTGGCGCGCAATAGGGGAATTGCACGGGCATGTGCAGGGGGCATGGGGGAACAGCACGCATTGCCTTCTGGGTGCTGGCAAGCGAGCGCAAGCATGCATGCGCACAATTATCCGCACGGGAGCCGAAAAAGGTTAGCCACCACTGGTCTAAGATTACAGTTTTTGGGGTTTGGGGAAGAAACCACAGAATCAGGTAGAGTATTCCAGACATTGACCACTCTGTTGCTGAAGTTGTATTTCCTGCAATCAAGTTTGGTGCAGTTAACCTTGAGTTTGTATCTATTGTGTGCTCTTGTGTTGTTAGGATTAAAGCTGAAGTATTCATTGACAGGTAGGACATTGCAATGTATGATTTTAGATACTATACTTAGATCGGACCGAAGGTAGCGTAGTTCTAGGTTTTCTAGGTCTAGAATTTCAAGTCTGGTGCCATAAGGTATTCTGCAATTAGTAGAGGAGTGGAGAACTCTTCTTGTGAAATATTTCTGGACTTTCTCAACTGTGTTAATATCAGATACGTAATGTGGGTTCCAGGCTGATGAGCTGTATTTGAGTATTGGTCTAGCAAATGTTTTGTATGCTCTAGTTAATAGTGTAATATTACCAGAGAAAAAGCTACGTAAGATTAGGTTAACAACTCTTAACGCCTTTTTGGCTATGTAGTTACAGTGGGATCTAGCACTTAGATCATTAGAGATGAGTACTCGAAGATTCTTGACAGACTTTGAATCATCAACAAGGTCTTGACTATTCAGCCTGTATTTTATTTTCTGATTCTTTTTTTTTTTTTTTGCCAATATGTAGGACAGAGCATTTATTTGTTGAGATTTGAAGTTGCCATTTGTTTGACCATTATGACACATAGTCGAGGTCTTTTTGAAGGGTAGCAGTATTGTCTGTGGTGTTGAATAGCTTTACATCATCAGCGAAAAGAACACAGTTGTTCTTAATATGATCACAGAGGCCATTTATGTAGAGTATAAAGAGAGTTGGTCCTAGAACGCTGCCTTGGGGAACACCACTGTTGACAGGTACAGAATTTGACAGGGCTTTCCCTATTTTGACCATTTGTTGTCCGTTTGACAGGAATGCATCTATCCAGTTATGCAGGTGTCCAGAGATACCATAAGATTTTAATTTTAGGAGTAGTTTGTTGTGTACCACTGAATCAAAGTCTTTACAGAAGTCTATGTAGATTGCGTCTATTGCTTTGCCCTGATCGAGTTGCGTAGTCCATATGTTTTTGCAGTGCAAGAGTTGCAGATTGCAGGATAGTTTTTTTCTGAAACCAAATTGTTTGTTGGAAAGTAGGTTGCTTGTCTCTAAGTGGAGGATAATGGATTGGTTAATAATTGATTCCATGACTTTACAGGTGATGCAGCATAAAGAGATTGATCTGTAATTTTCAACTAGGCTGGCGTCTCTTTTTTTGAAGACGGGGATAACCATGGCTTGTGACCATAGTTTTGGCAAGGAGCTGGTCCTGAAAGAGTTTTCAAAGATTATGCTTAGAGGTTCGGCTATGGCAGTGGATAACTTTTTAAAGAAGTAGGCACATATTCCGTTCGGTCCAATAGATAGAGATGGTTTTAGATTGCGTAGTGTTTTTTCAACATTGTCTTCTGTAAAATCGATATGTATTAGATTATTGTAGTTGTCTGTGGTTCGACTAGGAAATACTGGGCATGATCCATTGCTGTTTACAAATACTGAGCCAAAGAATGTGTTAAAGAGGTTGGCTTTAATAGTGTCATCATTGCAATCTTTACCATTAGGTCCTTTCAGGGGTGGGATGGTCTTCAGTCTTTTAGTCTGTTGTTTACAAAATTGTTCTAACCGTCAGGAAATTTCTCCTTAGTTCTAGGTTGCTTTTCTCCTTCATTACTTTCCACCCATTGCTTCTTGTTCTGCCTTCAGGTGCTGTGGAGAGTAGCTTGGCTCCCTCTTCTTTGTGGCAACCCCTTAGACTTTTGCAACTTTTGCAAACATACCATTTCCCCCAATCTATTGGGATTACCCTCCCACAATGGTCTGGGACAAGGTTATGTCCTATTACTTAGGAAAACAACTGGACCCAGTGGCCTGAAACAGGTTGAAGTGCTGCTGCTGCTGCTTACCACTGAGGCCTATTTGTGCCTGATGACACTGGATATGCCCATTGAAATCAAGTGGAAAGAGTGGGCCACACAGATGATACTTGGCCTAGGTTCTTTCCAACTTAGCACCTGCTGAAACTCTTGTGGCTGTTGTTTGCTATGATGTCAACATGCAGTAAAGGCATATTTCATAATCACCATGCCAAACATATACAGCCATTTGAAGGCATTTGGTAATCATATTCAGGCCTTCCAAACTGAC
Organism: Notechis scutatus; assembly: GCF_049901735.1. Lineage (NCBI taxonomy): Eukaryota > Metazoa > Chordata > Lepidosauria > Squamata > Elapidae > Notechis > Notechis scutatus. The sequence goes on from NC_142010.1 coordinate 171,783,804, forward strand.
ATTAGGAGCAGAAATGGTGGGTGGTCCTTCAGCCAAAATGCAAAACCTTGCCCCCAGTCCGTAACTAGAGTATTGAGGTCAAGGTTTTGTATTTATGCTGTGCCCAAGAAGGAGAAACCAATAAAAAGTTTTTGTCAGTTTTACTCCTGCGTATTTTGCTTGGGTTTCTAAAAGGGGAGCTGCAAAGCAGCCAAGTTACATTTCCCATTCAAAACCCAAAGGTCAAAAATTGGGGTGGAATAAGGAAACATAACTAAAGAATCTAAAAGAAAAAAACTAAACTGTCATGCCCTGTTGGAATCTGATTCCGAAGGGGAGGCCAAGCAGCTGACTGGGAGTAGGAGTGTGGCCCTGTTGGCTGTGAAAGAAACGGGCTGGGCAGAGCAGGGGACAGGTAGAGCAAGGCAGAGGGAATTCAGAGGAAGATACAGGCCCACCCCTCTTCATCCTAGGACATGCAGGGAGGAACGGAGAAGGGAGCAATGTGAGTTGCATGGCTTATGGGGGAGGAAAGAGCCCTGATTCCTTTCATTAGCTGCAGCTGGGAACACAGTGTTTAAAAAGGGAGTTTGCGCACAGCAATTTGTTGGAAGCATATCATGAGTTATCTTTTATTGTCGAGGCTTATCTGGGTTCCTAGCATCTTCCCAACTGTGTGTGTTTTGTTGGCCTTTGAAGTCTGCAATTCCTTCTCCTGCCCTGTACAGTTAATCACTGCAGCTTGGTTTGTATAGATTTTTATTTACAGTTTATATGTTTTTGGACTGAATTTCTTCCACTTAAAGACTGTTCTTGGGGGAGTTTTTTCTCCAGCCAAAAGTAACTGGACATTGGGGGCAAAGTTGGAGGTATTAAAGGGATTTTTCTTACTTATGTGACTGTGTTGCCTTTGTGCCATGCCCTGGGTCATCACATAAACTAAAAGTAAAACATGACAGCATTTACGTTGTGTGTCCTGTGAGATGTACAGTTATATAAATTACATGGAAGATAGTTGGATTATAGATTATATATAGAAAAGAGAGAGAGAGAGAGAGATTTTAGTTATGCCAGAAATAAATCTGCTCAGATTCATGACATTGACTATCTTATTCTATTTTATAAGATTTACATGGCTGCCCAATTTGCAAGCAAAGAAAAATAACAGCTGCTGTCAACCATAATGTCAAGCAGTACCCAAATGTGGAGCTGTTTCCAAACCAGCTCAAAATTCTTCTTCATAATTGCCCTGGAGAATCATATTTCTCCTTATCATTTTATGATACCACATGTGTTTATGCCAGGAAAAAAAAAGAAAGAAAAAAAAATAAGAATTACATCACTGGGCAAAACTTTGCTGTCTCATTTCAGATACAACAGACGAAGGCTATTAGATCTGCTTGAGGAAAACATGGCCAGTGAAAAGAGTAAGGAAACAAGGATAGCCTGCTTCTTCCTCCTTCTTTCCTTTCAGCCCTGATGGGCTTTAGACAGGAGAATGGCACAAGTCATAGAGATTGACTCGGCCTGACACCTGAATCCGATCCAGTTGATTCATGTTCCATTGTTCAATCAGCACATCTTGACATGGCAGCCCAGGCTTTTTTGCCAGCTGAATCTTACCTGTATCATGGGGTAGCCTGTCTATTGGTGAAACTGGCCACTTGATGACGAACCAGTACCTGCTAGGTGTGAAGTTATTCAGGCCCCTCATTTCCCCCCCACCGACATGGCCCAAGGTTAATAACTAGCTCTTCATAAAGAGAGTGAGAGTCCCATGTTAATGCCCTCAAAACTTACAGTTTCCTTAAAACAAGGGCTCCTTCTAATGGAAAAAGACTTGGAGAAAAAAAAATTTGGAACTTTGACACTATATATGTTGACAGCAGCAAGATGGTTATACACACAAAAATGGAAGGACACCGATTCCCATCATGGATGAATGGTTGCACAAGCTGATGGAGTTGGCTGAAATGGCAAAATTGACTATTTTGATTAAAGAAAAGGTTACAATTTCCACATGGAGACCGCTTCTGAACTTTGAATGAAACTTTGATTTTGGGTTTTACTGAGTAGATTAATAGATCCTTATAGAAATAGCTAGTTTATATTATTACAAAAAAAAAAAAAACCCCAAAAGTTGTGGTTTGATGTTAATGCTTTATTTTACTGCAACAGAGGGAGTAGGAAGTCAACACTTTCCCCCCACTTCTTTCTTATTTACTTTCATGTTTTGTATTTGTTATTTTATCATATAACTCAATAAAATGCTAAATGAGGGGAAAAAAGCAAGGGCTCCTCAACCTTTTGCCATCCCATTCCCTTCAGTGTAATCTTATTGTTACACACATCCCCTCAAAATTCAAACACAAAATGAACAATGAAAACGGTACAATGAAACTTTAGGAAGTCTGGATTTATTGTAACAATGCAACTAAAAGGTTTTTCACACCTTCCCTAGAGTCTCTCTACACCTCCTCAACCAGGGATAAACCTCACAGTCTTGAAACCCTCCCTTAAAGCAGCCATCTTGATTGTTCTCTTGCATATGCACTGTGATCAACTTTTCTCTGAAAATTAAAATAGACATTTTCCAAAATATTGCAAGATTAGGATATCAGTTAACTAAAGCGATTAGCAACCTCATTATTAAAGAAAGACTCAGAAAGAAAGTCAGAGTATAGGGACTTGCCTTCATTTACTAACTGATAATTGTAGTCTAAGTTACATATATTCAGTTTTCAAGTTTCTGTAGCTTAACCACTTTCTCCATACAATTAATCAGCTTATGCTGAATCTGTGAGAATCTTGCTTTCTTGATGTGAGCTCCTGTAAGGGTTTGATATATCTGTGATCATATTAAGAGCAACTGCATTCTTTTCACTGATGATGTAAAGCTATTCAACACCACCGACAATACTGCTACCCTTCAAAAAGACCTCGACTATGTATCAGAGTGGTCAAACAAATGGCAACTTCAAATCTCAACAAATAAATGCTCTGTCTTACATATTGGCAAAAAAAATAATAATCAGAAAATAAAATACAAGCTGAATAGTCAAGATCTTGTTGATGATCCAAACTCTGTCAAGGACCTTGGAGTACTCATCTCTAATATCTCAGTGCTAGAGCCCACTGTAACTACATAGCCAAAAAGGCATTAAGAGTTGTTAACCTAATCCTGCGTAGCTATTTCTCAGGTAATATCACACTACTAACTAGAGCATACAAAACATTTTCTGGACCAATACTTGAATTCAACTCATCAGTCCGGAACCCGCATTACGTATCTGCTATTAATACAGTTCAGAAAGTCCAGAAATATTTCACAAGAAGAGTTCTCCACTCCTCTACTAATTGCAGAATACCTTATGGCACCAGACTCGAAATTCTAGACCTAGAAAACCAAGAACTACTCCGCCTTCGGCACGATCTAAGTATAGTACATAAAATTATATATTGCAATGTCCTACCTGTCAATGAATACTTCAGCTTCAACCATAACAATACAGGAGCAAACAATAGATACAAACTCAAGGTAAACTGTACCAAACTTGATTGCAAGAAATACAACTTCAGCAACAGAGTGGTCAATGTCTGGAATACCCTACCTGACTCTATGGTTTCTTCCCCAAACCCCAAAAACTTTAACCTTAGACTGTCTACTATTGACCTCACCTCTTTCCTAAGAGGTCTGTAAGGAGCGTGCATAAGCGCACCAACATGTCTACCATCCCTGTCCTACTGTTTTTTTTCTTATATGTATCCATTTCATGTATTCATAACTATGTTTATAATTATACCTGTTATCTTATCATCGCTTGACAAAATAAATTTTAAAAAAAAAGATACATGTGGAGCTTCGGTCTTCAACTCCAGTCCTAGACCAGTAAAGATTCAAGCAGTTCCATGCCTTGATAGTATCACTTTATTCAAAGGAAGGTGCCATGGGGAGCAAATTCAATTCCTTTTAAAGGTTGCCTCTGCTTCCTTTGTATCTGCCTATCCTTCCCACAACTCTGTCTTCAAGGCCACCAGGTACAGAATAAATAGCTTCTTTATTTAGTGTTGCAACCCGATGCCACTATTTGCTGTCATCTACATCACAGTGGAAACTTCACCCCAGTCTATTGCTGCCTATGTAGCTCATTATTAATAACAATACTGCTTTTACTACCACAACTGTAAGAAATTTTCCTCCTTCTCTTTCTTCTTTCACTTTTCGTTATCCTGTGGGGGTGTGACATTGCTATCCTTTAATAAGATTTTCTGGTGGAGCCATTCATGCATTCTCAAGCACCCAAATATCTTGCCCAACTCCATTCAGTCTAATAGGAAGAAAAGGTAGGATCCGGTTTCTCAATAAACATAGAGGGGAGAAATACACCAGTGGTGGGATTCAATTTTTTTTACTACTGGTTCTGTGGGCGTGGCTTGGTGGGCGTGGCAGGGGAAGGATACTGTAAAATCTCCATTCCCTCCCCATTCCTGAGGGAAGATTACTGCTAAATCCCACTCCCTCCCCACCCCACTAACCTGCTTTCCAGCTCCGTTCTCCTGTGCAGGGCAACAAAAGAAGACCCAGCTGATCAGCTGGGACTCGGGAGGCAGAGAATAGATGGGGGCCGTCAGAGGTGGTATTCACCAGTTCTCCGAACTACTCAAAATTTCCGCTACCAGTTCTCCAGAACTGGTCAGAACCTGCTGAATACCACCTCTGAATTACGCCTTATGGTAAAGCAAGAACAGATCCATCTTAATAAAAAGGGGAAATACATCTAAACAGAAAGCTATGTAAAAGAATGGCGCTTCCTCTGTCAGCTTATTACAACTATTTCAATGCTATGTTTTAGGCATGGGTGGCTATATAAAGAGCCCTGTTCTTATTTGGAGCACATTTTATGTAATATAAATTAACAAATTAGCATTCAAAACTGAATTAGAATTATCAAGATGGTAGTGGTATCACTACAGCTTCCTTGCCTCCTTCCATACAATCATAAAAAAAAAATTTAGTGGCAAATATGTATCTTGTAATCAGCGAAGTACTAATGAAGAGAATCTAAATGATCTTTTGTTTCTTGAGTCAGCCAAGTCGATTATGTTTAGAAATGGATTGCACTTTTTTTTATAAAATGTTCATGACATGAGGGATTAATGATAGGCTTTAATTGATGAGATATTAATCCATAATTAATATTAATATTTCCCATATCTTGCTGTGCCATCCTTACATGGTAGGAAAATTTCTAATCTTTCCCTTTCCCTTTAATTTGTCACTTTGCTAAAATAAATGAGCAGCAATCAGCTCCCTTCTAATTCATGCATATTTTATCCAATGAAGCTAATGAGAATACTTAAAATAATTAAAGAGAGCTCCTGAAAATTATTAACAAATACATGCTCTCCTATCTATCCCTACTTCCCATAAATAAATTTGAACATGATTGCAATATAGTGGGTGGTGTATCCTTTTAAATCTCAGAACAGAAACCAGCAATTGTTTTTTCAAAAAATAATCAATCAAAAATGTTTTTAATCATCTTCTCCTATAGTAGCCCTTGAGAGTTCCCTCTTCCTGCATAGAATCATAAAATTGAGGAATCATCTAGTAAGAAACCATGTGTTAGGTGTTTTCTAGGTCAACATCCTACACAGTGCAGGATCCACTACACAGCTTCTTTGACAGATGGCCATCTGGACTCTTGTTTGAAGTCTTCCAGCAAAGGAGAAGTCGCCAATTCATGTGGCAGCCTGTTCCACTGGCTAATCATTCATACAATCAGAACATTCCTCCTGATTTTTAGTTTAAACCTCCTGACTTGACTTTATGATGGCCATTAACTAGTATATTCCTGCTTTATGGTTTACCTGCAATTCTTCTGTCTTTAGGGCAGTATAACTGTGGCCTAATTCCATTGCACAGCAAAAGATCTTAGTACCTAAAAAAACAGACTGGTGATACTAAGCTTTACTTCATACCAGGTACATTTAGCTTCTTAGTGCAAGAGGTCAGATTATTACATGAAACACTTTATTGGGCACATCATGGAAGAGAGACTCCACAAGATGAGGAGCTCCTTTGGTTTAATATGACAGTCTACAATGATGGGATTCAAAATTCTGTGGGTGTGGCTTGGTGGGCGTGGTGTGGCTTGGTGGGCGTGATAGGGGAAGGATACTTATCTCCATTCCCACTCCACTCCAGGGGAAGGATATTGCAAACTCCCTATTCCCACCCCACTCCTCGGGGAAGATTACTGCAAAATCTCCATTCTCTCCCCACCCCACTAACCTGCTTTCCAGCTCCGTTCTCCTGTGCAGGGCAACAAAAGAAGTCCCAGCCAATCAGCTGGGACTCAAGAGGCAGAGAATAGATGGGGGCGAGGCCAGTCAGAGGTGGGATTTGCCAGTTCTCCAAACTACTCAAAATTTCCGCTGCCGGTTCTCCAGAACTGGTCGGAACCTGCTGAATACCACCTCTGACATCTTAGGCCCATGAGTTGTTCCTTCTTTCTCCATAAAAATTAGTGGAGAACTTAAATTTAATAAAAGCTAGAGCACATATAAAGCCCAAGCCTGTGGTATTGCTGTCCAGCACCATTGATTCTATGGCATAAGAGAGCCTTTTAATGGAGGGTTTTTGTTTTTTGTGTTGTCTGTTACATTCTGACCCACAAAATGGAAAGTTCGAATTTCCTGAAGCAACTTTCAATGGGAGAACATTGATACATCCTAATAATAATGTATTTTCATTAAAGAAAAACGTTGTAATCAATCTAAACCAGTTAAATTGAAGCAACCTATCAAACTGTAAAGTTTTCTCTCGATCCTGTTCTGTCCTGTCCTGCATTTTACTGTCAGTACCCTTGTGTACCATTTGCTGGGGCAAAATAAAATATAAACAAAATAAGTAAATACACTGGGGGGGGGTTTCCCCCATTGGCCTGATTGTTTATGGAGATTCTCAATCATCCAGGTGTCGTGATTGTCCCAAATGTGCTTTTCAACAGGCAACTGGACTTTGTGATCTGAACTGAAGAGGCTTCTTGGATGAGAAGCAAAACATTTTCAAGGAAGAAATCCAAGAAAGTGTTGTGGTCCGCCAGCAGCCTGAAGAACTGGCAACAGAGTCAGACAGTGGGAAGGAACATGGAGTCTGGGGAGGGCTCAGATGAGGGATCTCCATCTGACACAGAAATGGGGCCAGGGCCATCTGAGAGTTACGTGCTGACTCCGGAGCCTCCAGAATCTGTCATCAGCAAGGCAGAGGAAAAGGGGGAGCCTGTTCCCAGTGCGCACTTGCGCAGTACTGCCAGAAGGCAAGAACAGTTAAGACCAAAGGGGAGACTTGGGAGTAAGGCTTGGAGTTGATTGGGCCCTCCCATAAAACATAAAGGAGGAGCAAAGGGACATGAGCCTTTGCAGGAAGCAACTTTGTTCATTCTGGTCAGTTTAAAAGTTGAAGCTCTGTGTTGACTTTGTGCTCCGTTTGGCATTGTACAGCTAATTGGCAATTTAGTCATTGGCAGCATTTCAAAGGAGATAAAGGTGGATGCTTATTTTTTTTTTTTTTTTTTTGGTTTGTCAATTGCTTACAAGATAATAGGTATAAGCAAAAACATAGTTATGAATACATGGATACATATAAGAAAAATAAAAGAAACAATAGGACAAGGATGGTTGGCACATAGGAAAGGGGTGAGGTCAATAGTAGAAAGTCTAAGGTTAACATTTTTGGGGTTTGGGGAAGAAACCACAGAGTCAAGTAGAGTATTCCAGACATTGACCACTCTGTTGCTGAAGTCATATTTCCTGCAATCAAGTTTGGTGCGATTAACCTTGAGTTTGTATCTATTGTTTGCTCTTGTGTTGTTATGGTTGAAGCTGAAGTATTCATTGAACATTGCAATATATGATTTTATATATTATACTTAGATTGGACCGAAGGCAGCGTAGTTCTAGGTTTTCTAGGTCTAGAATTTCAAGTCTGGTGGCATAAGGTATTCTGCAACGAGTAGAGGAGTGGAGAACTCTTCTTGTGAAATATTTCTGGACTTTCTCAACTGTGTTGATATCAGATACCTAATGTGAGTTCCAGACTGATGAGCTGTATTCAAGTATTGGTCTAGCAAATGTTTTGTATGCTCTAGTTAGTAGTGTAATATTACCAGAGAAAAAGCTACGTAAGATTAGGTTAACAACTCTTAACGCCTTTTTGGCTATGTAGTTACAGTGGGCTCTAGCACTGAGATCATTAGAGATGAGTACTCCAAGATTCTTGACAGAGTTTGAATCATCAACAAGGTCTTGACTATTCAGCCTGTATTTTATTTTCTGATTCTTTTTTTTTTTTTTTTTTGTCAATATGTAGGACAGAGCATTTATTTGTTGAGATTTGAAGTTGCCAGTTGTTTGACCATTATGACACATAGTCGAGGTCTTTTTGAAGGGTAGCAGTATTGTCAGTGGTGTTGAATAGCTTTATATCATCAGCGAAAAGAACACAGTTGCTCTTAATATGATCACAGAGGTCATTTATGTAGAGTATAAAGAGAGCTGGTCCTAGAACGCTGCCTTGGGGGACACCACTGTTGACAGGTACAGAATTTGACAGGGGTTTCCCTATTTTGACCATTTGTTGTCTGTTTGACAGGAATGCTTCTATCCAGTTATGCAGGTGTCCAGAGATACCATAAGATTTTAGTTTTAGTATTCCTTTTTCCTTTTGTTTACTATCATTATATTGATTTTGCATCTTATTTTTCCCCTTCTTAAGTGTTTTTTTAAATCTTAAGTCCTTCATTTCTCTTCCTTTCTCTCTTCCTTCTTTCTTGGTTAAATTCTGAAATTCATTAAAAATGGCTTCTTCCTCTCCTTCTTCTTCTTCTGCTGTCTTCATCTGTTGTAATGTTTGTTGATAGTTAGCAAGCGCCATTTCTAAGAAAAGGAAGGCTTCTTTCAAACCATCTTTACCATCTTTTTTTGTTTGCTCATATTCTTTTCTCAGTTCCTCAACAGAAAAAGCCATTATAAATCTTTTCTTTTCTCTTCCCCTTCTTTCTTCTTGCAGCAACCAAGATATTTTAAAAAAAAATAAAACAGTCCCAAAGTTATCAATCAGTCCAAGCCAAGGCAAAGTTCTCACTTTCTCTTCCTGGGGTAGTACCAATCAGAAAAAAAAGAAAGTCCAAATCTGTTTCTTAAAGTCTTATTGCAATATATTTCAGTCTTCAAATCCTTAAGGCATCTCCTCCAACAAAATCTTAGCATACAAATATTTTTTTTAGTCCTCTCCCTTTTCACTTATCACTTAAAGCCAGTTTTTGCCTAAAAAAAAATATCCACTTATTAATTCCGTAGAGAAGGAGAGTAAACTTTCCTTTCAGCACCACCAAATTGCCGCTTATTTTCTCTTCTAGAAGGTATCATTCAGAAAGCCATAATTTCCAGGAATTTTGTTAAATATATCTCAGAGTCCCGGGAACCAAAAAAACTTTCTCTTTTCAAAAGCTTTCTCCACTTCCTCCTGCGCATTCTTACCTGGCTGCCAGCTTCTTTGTGGCGGCCATTACGGACAGCCGCTGCACCGTCTTGGGAAAAGGGGGTCCTGCCGGCTGGGAAGGGGGTCTGCAACACCCCCAAACCTCACTCCAGATCCCCCTTGTCTTCAGCCACCCCTGCAGGGCAGCCTTAGCTCCAGACCCGTCCGGGTTGGAGCACCAAAAACGGCTAGCGCAGCAGGGATCGCACTGTATCGCGAATCCCTGCCGCTCGTGAAGCCGACAAACTGGAAGGGAAGCCAGTAAGGCAGAGGCTAGAAGAAGGGGGGGTAGAAAGGTTTGGTGGGGGAAGAAAGGAAGGAAAAAGGTGGAAAAAAGCCACAAAGTTTTGAAACTAGATGGGAAAAAAGGAATCTTTTTTAGGGATAAAGGGTAAAGTATAAATTCTTCAAAAAAGATTTTGCAAGGTACATAAAATGATATTGTAGCATTGTATTAGAAATGGAAAACTAAAATGGTTTAAGAGTTGATAAGAGATCAAAATGTTGAAATGTTTAGTAATGATTGATTTTAAAATTTAATAATATTAAAGGGAAGGTTTAGAATATTGAGTTTTAATTAAAGAGTTTAATAAGATTATGGTATTGATGTTATTATAAAAATTTTATTATAGCATTTGTCTTTGGAAAAGGCAATGGGAATGTTATAAGATTCAATATTTAGATCTACTGTTTAACTATGTATCTAATTATTTTGGATTTACTATTTAGATAGAATGTACCAAGCAGAATCGGATTGGGTATTTGGTGTTATTTTAAATGTTAATTTGATTAATTTAGGGGGGAGATAGAAAGGCATCATACTCTGATTAGTGATTGCAGGAGAAATTCTTTTTTTTTATTATAAGGAACGAGACAAAGGGACAATAAAGAATGGACAAAAGATACAAATATAATGACTCAAATTAAGATGGATTAATTAAGATAGAATTAAGCAAGAGTGAAATGTGTGGAGAAGCTAATATAGAAGACTTAGAATGGTAAATAAAATAAGTAATGACATGTAAGATGAGCATGAATATAATTGAAGTCCATGAAGAGAGAGATATCTGGGGCCAAGTTACTTTCCTAAAAGATTATTTTTTTTTATGTCTTGTGTGTTGTGTGTTTATGTTTCTGGGAGAATTAATAAAACCTTGCAGAAATATAGAATGAGAATAATGGTAACCAAGTCAGAAAGAAATAGATGAAATAATAATAATGAAATTGAATAAGAGTAAAGAGAAGTGAAGAGAAACTGGATAAGAGGTTTTTGTATGCTTATATGGAAATGGTTTAAAATAGAATTATAGGTTTTATCTGACTTGTTAAATTTATAATGGAAAAAGGTTCAAGTATGTAAAGGTTAATGATGATTTGTTTGTTTCTGAAAAATTAATAAAACTTGTTTTTTTAAAAAAAAGATTTTAGTTTTAGGAGTAGTTTGTTGTGTACCACCTAATCAAATGTTTTACAGAAGTCTATGTAGATTGCGTCTATTGCTTTGCCCTGATTGAGTTGTGTAGTCCATATGTTTTTGCAGTGTAAGAGTTGCAGATTACAGGATAGTTTTTTTCTGAAACCAAATTGTTTATTAGAGAGTAGGTTGTTTGTCTCTAAGTGGAGGATAATGGATTGGTTAATAATTGATTCCATGACTTTACAGGTGACGCAGAATAAAGAGATTGGTCTGTAATTTTCAACTAGGCTGGGGTCTCCCTTTATGAAGATGGGGATGACAGTGGCTTGTGACCATAGTTTTGGCAAGGAGCTGGTCCTGAAAGAGTTTTCAAAGATTATGCTTAGAGGTTCGGCTATGGCAGTGGATAGCTTTTTAAAGAAGTAGGCACATATTTCATCTGGTCCAATGGATAAAGATGGTTTTAGATTGCGTAGTTTTTTTCAACATTGTCTACTGTAAAATCAATATGTATTAGATTATTGTAGCTGTCTGTGGTTCGACTAGGAAATACTGGGCATGATCCATTGCTGTTTACAAATACTGAGCCAAAGAATGTGTTAAAGAGGTTGGCTTTAATAGTGTCGTCGTTGCAGTCTTATCTTATCAGCCTTATCCCAAAAGCCTGTGGCAGACTTCTGCTGGACTATTCATAAACTGTTTGGGACTCATTACTGCATATAATTCACAGCCGTGGAAATAAAACAAAAGGTTTTTGGGAACAGCTTGTGATTGTTACTCCCTCCGGAAGCCTTGGACAGAACAGAAAGTCCAGTTGCCTCTTAAAAAGCACCTTTGGGACATTGGTCTGATTGTTCAAGTCCACCAGCTGTAGCTGATTCCTTCTCGGACATTAGTCGTTTGTTAACTTCATGTTGTAAGATTAAAGTTCACTCTACAGCATCTTCAGGTAAAAAAGTATTCATATTCAAAAAAAAATTTCATTTTCATATAGTTTGCTATCCCTTTAAGCCTCTTTTTCTTTTTGTTTAAATAAATTTGATGATAATGATGATCATCATCATCATTTTAAAAAGTGGAAAAGCAGCACAACAGCATTCATCTGGCCTTATTCTCTTTTTTCCTATGTGTTTGGCCTCTATAGGCGATCTAGGAGGCAGCTGGTAGAGGATGTGTGCTTTGCTCGTAAGACAATCCCCAACATCATCCAAAGGGATACCTAACCCTTCTGTGCTATTTGTTCCACCCAATGGGCCCGTGTAACTTTATAAGAACATCCTGTGTGCAGGTGCTGCTATGAAGTACTTTCCCATTCACAAAATACACTGTAGCTATTAGAGTGAGTCAGAGGTGGGTATTCAGCAGGTTCTGACCAGTTCTGGAGAACTGGTAGCAGAAATTTTGAGTAGTTCAGAGAACCGGCAAATACCACCTCTGACTGGCCCCGCCCCCATCTATTCTCTGCCTCCCGAGTCCCAGCTGATTGCCTGGGTCTTCTTTTGTTGCCCTGCATAGGAGAACGGAGGGAATAGGGATTTCCGTTCTCCCAGGAGTGGGGAGGGAATGGGGATTTGCAGTATTGTTCCCCTGCCACGCCCACCAAGCCATGCCATGCCACGTCCAGCAAGCCACAGCCACAGAACCGGTAGTAAAAAAAAGTTGGAATTCCACCACTGGAGTGTATGTGGTCCATCAAAAAACATCAGTTGACTACAGAGCAAACCAATCTGTTTCTTTCTGCCACGCTTTTCTACTCACAAGTTGTTTACCAGTTCCCATCTTGTCGAATATTTCTTCTGGATCGGTGGCCCAAATAAAGCTCGTGAGTGTAGCCGCTCAGCATCTTTATTTTGTAGAAACATCTACGAGTCCTAAGTAGAATCCAAATATTACTGAAAATAAAGATAATTCTGAAGGTTGCTTATATTTCCCCTGCTTAATGGAATTTAAAATCATGCATTCTTGTTTAAAATTAAAATAATATTTTAAACTTTAAATTAGGGAAAGGAGACCTGATGAGCACCAAGGGAAATGTCCTTTGGCACATTTTCACCCACAGGCAAAACATTGGAGGACCCAGCTTTAACGCAGCTCATAGGAGCAATTGTCCCTTTCAGATTTGTCATTACTTTAGAAATTTTTTGATCAAGAAGCAAAGTTATTCTATTACTAAGTAAACTGCCTAAAGGCCTTTCTCTATTGCTGAGTTATATAATCCTTAATTTCCAGAAAACTGTACCAGCATGAAATCCTTATCTTGCCTTTATGCCTCTCTTACCCAGGATTTGGGAAATCCTCACCGTCAAGGATTTAGGTTCCTTCCACAATGATGGCTGACAAAGCCTAATAGATTCTATACATCTTGTGGATGTTCTTGGATAGTTTTGGAATAATGGGGAGAATTACAATTTTGGGCCCAGTATGACTTAAGGGATAACTTAAGCCTGTCTCACCTGTGGGCTGGGATAAGATGAAGGCAGTTATCAGTAGGACAATACCGAAAAAGGGATTATTAGGACATATTGCTCTTCACAAGTAATATATACCGGCAGTGTCTTCTGGCATCATTCAACCTGAGCCAATAACAGCAATGAGGGCTGTTATACTATCTTAGTGATGGCTGAGGGGCACCAGAATATGATTTGTCACACAGTCAGCCAGATGTTCAGGCTGGATTTGGTATTTTTTGCCCACTTATTGAGTCCTTTCCAAGGACCTAGGATAGGCAGATGTGGGTGTTTGATGGTGTTATAGATATTGTTGCAGGATGTAAGCTGTTCCACCCAAAGCTGACTTTTCCAATTGACCGATAATGTATTATTATTTATTACTATCTCCCACATAAGGTGATTCTGAACAGCTAGAACATATGATAACTTATCATCCCAAGAAGCTCTCAGTACTTCAGCAGGAAATCTACATCTCTACTGTTACTTATGTTATCAGTCTTGTCTGTCAAGCACAAAAAAAGTCAGGACTACACAAGTTAAGTTAAAGTTAAGAAGATGTTCATGCCTAGACACAAGAATACAGTCAGCTAGCAGTCAGCACTAAATTGGCTCTAGATAAAAGCAGGGGTGGTATTCTACAGGTTTGCACCGGTTATTAACATTCTAAGCAGTCCGGAGAACTGGTTGTTAGAAGAAATTACTAGCCTAATCCTGTAAGGAAGGCAGAAAGGAAACATTCTGGTGTTGCTTACAGAAACTGCCTCTCCATTAACCCTTATTACATTCTTGGCAGGAGTAGACTTCCTTTCTCAGGAACTTCTCTTAAGGTGTTATTTTTCCTCCTTTGCTGGTACTTTGCTTGTGTGGAGTGACCATTCAAAGTTACAATGGCACTGAAAAAAGTGACTTATGACCATTTTTCACACTTACGACTGTTGCAGCATCCCCACAGTCATAAGAGGCCAGGCGAGGAGATGCATGCCTCGATGTGAGTGATATTGAGTTGGCCACGCCCAGCCAGTCACATTACCACCAAGCCACGCCCACCAATTAAGCCACACCCACAGAACCGGTTGTTAAAAAAATTGAATCCCATCCCTGGATAAAAGCCAACTGAATTTGGGAAGGGGCTGGACTTGAATTGCTTGAAGGAACTTAATGACTCTAAACTGATTCCTCTCTTGACTCCACACTCAGGGTCTGCCTCTTCTTCTCCAACCGTATATTATTCTTGGCACCTAACTGCAGGTCTTGAGCTGAATCAGAATAACTAATTGGTTTACGCCTCTCTCTGGGAGCCCCCATTAAATCTTCCTCCTCAGCTAATTCAACTTTTGTAAAGCTTAAACAAATCACATTTTAACTTGCTTGCAAACGGGAATCCGAGGCCTGCTTTTCCTGCTTGTTTGCAGATTTTGCTGCTGCTGCATGCTTTGTTTTAAAGCCGGAGCAAATCATCCTGATTTTTGACCTTGTCCTGCACAAAAATTAACAGCTTTTCATGTGTGATTACACCCTGAGTAGACACTTTGCCTTTTAGTTACTGCTGGCCATGAACAAAATTGGAAATATCTACAGGAAGACATTCCTAAATCACGCTCTTTGTCTTGGAGAGGAGATTCATGTCCCTTGGGAAACATTAATCTCCATCACATTAATATGTTAATTTTTATTTATGTCATTGATAGGAAATTGTAGGCTGCTTAAGGCACTGGAGGGCTGGCATTTCATCAGGAGAGAGCACATAAAAGCTTCTGGTCAGAACAATCAGCAACCCTTTGATGTTAACTACTTCTAGTGTGGCTTCCCTTAAGGCACTTGGCTACATGACTTGTTGCTGACTTTTTACTTGAATAATCTCTCTGGCACAGCTCTGCTACTTCTGTCTGTGCATAAGAAATCACTCTGTGACCTTACCACAAATTGCTCCCCCTCCCCTTCCAAGAAAGAAACACACATTTAGATTTGGTTCCTTATATATAACACAGTCATTTGCCCCCAGGGTGTTACTCCCTGCATGATACGTGTGTAATCTGCTGAATCTGCAAAGGGGGGAAAAGCGTCTGCATGGAAATTGAAATATTTCACAAATGCACTGCTTTCCCTTTTCTCTGCATCCAGAGAAGCCATTCTTTCAATTTAATATAAGGAACCAAGCCTTCTTTGGCTTCCATATTTATGAATCCGAGGAAAAGTAAACTCAGCATCAAGCAAGAAAGTGACAGAAGGACCGATGTGGGGGGAAAAGAAATAAGAAGTGACGACTTTATGGAGCGGGACTCACAGCATGAAAGCAAAGAAATAGCTTTTAGGCAGGTGGTCCAGCTGGGAAGTGAGGCTAGGAGACCCTGTCATAGGAATAAGTCATAGGAAAGAAACTAAGTCACTGCCCCCTTTGCTCAAAAAAAGATGCCTGCTTCAGCTTCCGAATCACTCCCTGTTGTTGTTAGTTGTGAAGTCGTGTCTGATCCATCACGACCCCATGGACAATGCTCCTCCAGGCCTTCCTGTCCTCTATCATCTTCTGGAGTCCATCTGAGTTCATGCCTACTGCTTCAATGACTCAATCCAGCCACCTCATTCTTTGTCGTCCCCTTCTTCTTTTGTCCTCAATCTTTCCCAGCATTAGGCTCTTCTCCAGTGAGTTGTTCCTTCTCATTAGGTGGCCAAAGTATTTGAGTTTCATCTTCAGGATCTGGCCTTCTAAAGAGCAGTCAGGATTGATCTCCTCTAGGACTGACCAAGGGACTCGCAGGAGTCTTCTCCAGCACCATGGTTCAAAGGCCTCAATTCTTTGGCACTAAGCCTTTCTTATGGTCCAACTTTCATAGCCATACATTGCAATCACTCCCTGTACTGGATCTTAATACATGAATAAGACACATAAATGCCATTGGTTGAATCCTGTCCTTGAGATCTCCACTGCTTGCTGCCATAGTCTCTGGGTCACTCTTGTGTAGACTTGGTTTAACCGATTGTCCCTTGTTTTAATTTTTATTTATCTTTAATTATGTTCTGGGCAGTTTACAAACAGAAATCAACTCTATACAGACCTACAAAGGAGCAGCGCAGATTTAGCCTGATATTACAACTTATTCCCCCATTTCATTTGACTGCATAAACAGAGAGCTCATTTTAAATAGCTATATCTTCCTTTGCCACAGGACCACAGGATTCACTGTTTAAATCAGGGGTCTCCAAACTTGGCAACTCTAAGACTTGTGGACTTCAACTCCCAGAATAGCTGGGAGCATAGCTGGCTGGAGAATTCTGGGAGTTGAAGTCCACAAGTCTTAAAGTTGCCAAGTTTGGAGACCTCTGGTTTAAATTCTCTCTCTCCGTTCATCTGCCTGAGCAAAAGAGAAGAAAGTTTTGAAAGCAGAAGCATTCACAGGGGTTAAATACATCATGATGGTGGCTAGGACTGCATTGTAACAGCACCACAAATTGACAGCTTTCAGACGCTAACATAGGACAGAGAACTGATCCATTAGGACTTCTGAGAGACATACAATTTCTTAAACAATCTTAATGATATAAAAAGGAATTGAGGCCTCAGCTAAAAACTAACAGCCATTTCTTAAAGCTAAATAGAATCCTCCTTACTGATGGGCTGTGAATCAACTCTATTTATTTTCTTTCCAGTTGCCTCTGATGGCCTGAAAGGTTTGCCAGAAATTATGTGATTGCTGCAATCAGTAACAAATGGGCATACGGGTCTGAGAACTGACCCCAAGAACTGACCCCTTTTCCAACAGAACCACTGGGGCAAGTTGGAGAGGGATTTTGCCTTGCTCAAATAGATCCTGACATAAAAGGGCACACCTGCAGCACATCTGCCACCCACAGCTTCTTGAATGAGGGGACGGGTGATATTCTCCACCACCCCGCCCCCAGTAGTTGCAAATACACCCATGTTTTCCAGCTTTAATTCAAAACCACTCTTAGCCAAACCAAGCCATTTTGACCCCTTCAGAGTGAAGAGCCTCCAGTCCTTTGTTTGATTCTAGGAGCAGATCCAGCTCTGACCAGCTGCATTGTCAGAGATTATTGCTATAAAATTTGTACAAAGCTGTACAAGAAGACTCTGTCTCTCCACTACTATCTAGCAATTGCCTCGCTTTCTGCAGCTATATGAGATAGCCCTAGTTAAAGGAAATGTAAAATAATTAGAACCAGTCACCCAAATGGCTATTCCTTCTTCTTTTTAAAATCATTCTATACCTCTTTATTATTAACAAGCTGTGCATTTATCTACTGCTGAAAAAAGTGATCCGTGACTTTAGCTAATTAAGCCACATGCACGATTCCTTAATTAACCAACACAGTATGAATGTTCCAACTGAAGGACCTATATCTTCCAAATGTTTTTGACTTCAAATTATTTCTGATATGTATGCCATGTTCTCTGATGATTCTGGGACTTGGTCCATGAAATCTGGAAACTATCTGTTTGAGTGTTACTGGTCTTTCCATTTTCCATTCCTCTAAAAACTGAAGTATTCTTCCCATTTTTTCAGATTTTCTGCAATACTCCAGAAAGCCAGCGGTGGATCAGGAAGACAAATTACACCGTCATTCTGTCCCTCTCCTGTTGTCAGTGGATACCCTTTTCTCACTTCCCATTTCCTCAGGGATGCCTGGATCCCAAAAGTCTGTCAGGGAGATTTCATCAAAGATGCGACTCAACCTGCTTTCTCAAAATTGTCTTTTTTCTTCACCAGCTACAGCCGAGTACCAAGTATGAAACTCCGCAGGTGATCCAATGTTATCCAGGCTATTTCCATGGTGGGATCTGCAGCTGAAGAAGATATGGGGGGCGGGTGTCAGCAATAGCACTGTGGTTTCCCAAGGAGGAGGCAGCATATTCCAAAGACGGGCTCAAAAACAAGAGACACACAGTCTAGAACTGGATGAAGAAAGGAGGAAGAGGGTCAGGGTAGCCACACCCTAGAATCTCCTCCATTAAGTTAGAAGCTTGTAGTTTTAGTCCGGCAAGATTCAGTCTCAGTAGAAGATTCTGTCAATTAGGTTTAAATACCAAAGAACTGGAATGGATTGGATCTCACTGTATCATCTTTGGGCTTACAAGTCAGCTTGACAATTTCTGATTAAGATAAATACTACTGTTTTTTTTCTCTATTTCAATAATTATAAGAATTCCCCTATACATCTAATGCTCACAGAAAATTCAGCAGATCCTTACCTCTCATCCTCACCAATTAAAAATATACCTTATTAAGCCACAAATTTTTAGTTGCTTCACTGTCGATGATATCAATTTTTGAATTAATCTATGTTTTCAGACTCCATCCACAGCACTAGTATTTATTCTCTGAGGAATCGCTGTTTTTCTGTTTTGCAGAACTGCCAATTTTTCAAATGCCATTGACAGTCCTGTGGTTTGAGAGATTTCTAACTGACAGCTTTATCTTGTAGAATTTCAAACTAAGTTTATGATCTCTTTGCCTGCAGAGTAAAAGTGTGGAATGAAAACATATTTTAAACTTTCATAAACCAGAACTCAAGAAGTGGAAAAAATATTTTTTGAATTCTGGTTACTACCTGTCATTGGCAGTAAGTGGCTGACATTTATTTCATCAGCATCTTGATGATCAGTGGTGGGATCCAACCTTTTTTTTACTACCGGTTCTATGAGAGCGCTTCGTGTGTGTGCACAGCATCCTACCACTGTTGATGATCATATCACCATCATCATCCCCAAATGACAGCCAAACATTCTTTTCCTTATTTTGGTAATCCTTCAGATGACTAAAAAGTTCTATGTAGTAATCTTTGAAATATAAAAGCCTGCTCTCTCAAACCATTTTTTCCAGTATCTACCATATATTTATAGGACATGTTGGAAGTTAAAACCCACCCCTCTCCTAGGAAAATGAAATATTTTAGGATATACTAAAAAGGCAGAATATTTCCCCTAAAAAGAAAAGTAGAAACTCAGAGAAGCAGAAACTCTGCCCCCCTGCCCCATCTTTGCTAATGGACCATTACTCTGGCCTAGGCCAGTCTATTTTACATAACAAAGATCTACTCCAGGTAGAGCTATAATAGGAATTGCCCAAAGCCCTTTCATTACATCATCATTTGGCAAGGCTCAACCAAGCCTGGGACTCAGGACAGCCTACAGAGTTGCCCCTGCATGGCCCCATAGGAGTCTGATCAAAATACAAGCTCAAATTCAAATCCCAACAGAGGGCATAAAACCCAGGGACTCTCAGTATTTCTGCCCTTTTTTCACCAAGGAGCTCCCAGGCATGTGATCCTGTCAACCATTAAACCATCTTTCCAAGCAGTTACCATGTTTCCAGTGTCTTTCTTCCCTACTGGGAACTGAACCCAGAAGGATATTTCTTCCAACAGGCACAAAAGAGACCTTGTGGACTTCTGGAAAACTATTCATTCCTTCAAATAAAAAGTGTGACTGCATAACTTTAGCACAGCTATTTATGTTCTAGTAACTCTTCTGTTCCTCTTGTAGCATATAAAATCTTAGCATATGAAAGTCCACTCCAAGTTCTGTTGTGTTCTCCCATGAGCTGTTCAGAGCATCCAGTAGTGGGAGGTGCTTCAGTCTCTACATGTCTAAGCTGGGCTTAATTTGTGGAACGCTCCTCCTCCTCCACGGGACTCCTCCCCAGCGTTCCCCAGTTTTGGCTCAGCCTCGTGAGGGATAGGCAGTGCTTTTTCGTTACTCCTTGGCTGAAACAGGAGAATTTCTCTTTTCAGGTTTGGAGACAGTCAATTCGTCTTTCAGGTTCTCTCAACAAATTGCTTAACGATCTACCCACGCTGCCTTTTCCATCTGGCCGTCAATGATCGCTGTATCGGGAAGCGCTTTTCCTGCCCCAAAGCAGAGGGAGGCTTCGGCTTAGTTCCACGCTCCCCCAACCGCTAGCCTTGCCCTTGCCATAGTGATTGCCATGCTGTTTTAACAAACAAACGGCGTGGGTTTGTTTCTCTCGCTCGCAACCGAGTTGTATTGCTGTTTCCCCCCCAGAATGCCACCTTGGGGTGAAGGGCTTAAATGCCTGGTTATTTTCACTCCTCCCAGCCATTTAGTACTAAGGGAAAGCTGTCTGGAGCTAATCCCTTCTCAGGGCGGGAGATTGCTGCTGGCGCGCATGCCAAAAATAACAGACGGTCGCCATTTTGTTGTAGGTGGACTGCGTGGCCACACTGAGTGAGAATCTTCTGTAGACTGTGTGAAGTAGTTTCTTATTCCTGATCAGAGGGTCTTTATTCAAAAACCCCAAGGAATTATTGCAACCTCGTTTTAAACCATATTCGAGGCCATCTGTTATTCTTGTTGTTGGCTTAACCCTCACAGTTCTCCCTAACCAGTGGCACAACAGCGAACCTGGACAAGCTGGCCCCTTTTACCACTCCAACTCCTTCAGAAGAGGGACCAGAAGATCTCATTTTCAGCCAACCAGTAGTCAAGGCAGATGTGATTCAAGTTCCTCACATGTTTGCGGACCTGGTAGAGAAACAGTTGGCTTCTGCAGTAGTGTACCCTGCCCCCACAGGTTATGACAGGAAATACTTTAATTTGGCCCCTGGTTTCTTAAAATTGTTGAATACACCCGAGGTAGACAAACCTATTGTGGGATTAGCATCCTCGTCCTCCATTCCCAGTGAAGCGCTGGAGGCATTAAAGCCGGAGAAAAATGGGCCGAGCTGGCCCTATGCAAGGCCCATCAGTCTGATGCATGGGCCATCAGAACGGCCACGGCCGCTTCCTTCTTTACCCGTTCTTCTCTCAGATGGCTCCAGTTCTTACGGGAGCATGTCCCCAATTCCAACATTAGAGCACACCAAGACATTGCAAAACTTATTGCAGCTGCTGAATTCTCAGCTGACGCAACCTTTCATACAGTTAAGTTTTCAGCCAGAGCCATTACTTCACATGTCACAGCGCAACACTTACTATGGTTAAAACATTGGCAAGCAGATATAAAGGACAAATGCAAGCTGGCTTCATCTCCTCTTGTGCAAGACAGACTGTTTGGCCCTTCCCTCAATCTGCTGCTTATTGAAACTCGAAACAAAAAGAAAATTCTACCTTCCCCTTTTCGGAAGTCAGATCCTAGAAACCCTCAGTCCTTTCGGAAGGGATCCTTTCGGCCCTTTTATCAGGGACCATTCTCAACCAGATACCAGAGACCCCCATCTTTCCGACCAGGGCACCAACCAGAGAGGTCCGAGTTCGGGGATAGGAACCGAAGGGGTGGCCAGTCCAAGAGATCCTTTCAAGAAGCAGGAAATAGACCTTTCCTTGTCCAAGATAACTCCATGGACCCGACTCCCATTGGCAGACCAATGGGACTCCTCAACGTCTGATTCCTAGGTCAGAGACACGATCAGATTCGGCCTTGCACTAGAGTTTCAATCCACTCTGCCAGACTTCTTTATGTCCTGCCCTCTTTCCAGAGATCTGGTTACGCAGAATAAATAGGATTCACATCAAGATTCCTATGTACAGAGCTTCTGCCTTATTTTCAAAAAGAAATTTGCTTGTTTGGATATTTTAGCCTCTCAATATCAAGATTTGTTTTTGTTTTTGTTTTAATTTCCTACATTTTTGCACAGGTCTGAGCATCATAAAGAAATCAATTTCATGAAAGTACATTTTACAACATCCATTACTGAATAAAGTGACCGATTAATAATCAGAGTAGACCATTTTGTTTTCTTGGGAATGTTCAAGGACCTTATTAGCATTGGAAATAGAAAATTTGTCCAGAAAGATGAAACTTCATCTTTAATTGGAGCTCATCCCCAGAACACTAAGAGCTTTAAACTACCAAATTGTTACTAATTGATTTCTTATTAACTATATGGAGGAAGAATTGCAGACATTTTTGATTAGCCAGCAAAAGGTCCTAGCTACAACCCTCCTGCATTAGGAGTCCATTCATTCTGAAGAATTAGTTGACCTGTATACTGCATGAGTCAAAAAGAGGGTTGTGAAAATATTTACAGACCCCTCACATCCCGGACATAAACTGTTTCAACTCCTTCCCTCAAAATGACGCTATAGAGCACTGCACACCAGAACAACTAGACACAAGGGGAGTTTTTCCTGAACGCCCTCACGCTGCTAAACAAATAATTCCCTCAACACTGTTCAACTATTTACAAAGTGTACACTACTATTACTGTTAATCTTCTCACCATTCCTTATCACCCATCCCCTCCCACTTGACTGTTTCCTAGTATGATTTGATTGTACCCTATGACTATCATTAAGTGTTGTACATTATGATTCTTGATTCTTAACGAATGTACCTTTTCTTTATGTATACTGGGAGTATTTACACCAAGACAAATTCCTTGTGTGTCCAATCACACTTGGGCAATAAAGTATTCTATTCTATAATTTATTCTCCTTTTTGCCTGGGCTGCTGACTTCCATGGTGTATTTGAAGGGAAAACTGAGTGTTTCTCCCACAGCATTGCACGAAGCTTTCCCATTCTATCTATCAGTGGTGGGATTCAAAAAGTTTTACCACCAGTTCAGTGGGCGTGGCTTGGTGGGTGCGCTTTGCATGCATGCGCATGCCAAACGTGCACTTTGCGCAGGCGCAGAGGTGTTCCAACTCACCTCCTGCAAGCCTGCATTCTCCCGGTTGCTTCAGCAGCTGCCGCGCACTCTGCTGTGCCGCGCAAAGCAGCTGCGTTTCAAAAGCAGAGGATAAAGGTGAGTATGGGAGCTGGGCAGGTGGGTGGGCCCAACAGCAGAGCAGTGGAGAGCACCGGTTCGACCTCCGTTGCTCATTGCCACTACCAGCTCAGCAGAACCGGGCCGAAACAGTAAGATACCACCACTGCTATCTATCATTTATACCACTGCCAGCTACATCAACAGGATCCTTCAGGCTCCAGCACACATGATATTTCTTTAGCCTCACCTGTTCTTCCACCCCTGGAGTGGAGGACCTATCAGCTAAAGGTCAATTGTAATGAAATAGAGTGAAAAGCTATTGAGTTGCAGCATGATAGCAAATCAAGGGAAAAAATTATCCAACCTGATTCAAAGGCAACTTCCAACATTAGCATTAGCTTTGGTTTCTGGAGCATTTTCCATGCTTCCCTCCTCCATCACACATATATCTGCTTAGCCCTCAATTGTAAGAATGAATGGTTGCTGCAGGAGTCAACTTGCCTCCAGAAATTGTGAATGCTGCAACACTGGAGGTTTTAAAGAAGACTCTGTAATGGTATAGGGTTTCCTGCTTGATCAGGGGGTTGGACTAGAACAGGGGTCACCAACCTTTTGGACCTCAAGACCACCAAACTCATAATTTTAAATCCCACAGACCAGAGACCCTGGGAAAATCCCCCAAAAAAGTCTGCAGGAAAATTCCCCACCCGTTTTCCTACCAATCGATCATTCTTTATTTTGGATCGCAGGATACTGTCTCCAGCTCCATTCTCAGGGGAAGAGAGAGAGAGAGAGAGAGAGACTTTTGGCTTCATGCAAGGAAAGCAGCAGAAGCAGAAGTCTTTCTTTCTCTCCCCCAAATTCCACCAGAAATGAGTCTTTGTGAGACTTGTCATGCCGGCGCAGCTTTTTGGAGCAGGATGCCTTTCAGGGTCCCAAAGATTCGTTTCTGGCGGAGTTTGGGGAAAGAAAGAAAGACTTCTGTTGCTTTCCTTATGTGCAGCCAAAAGCAGAAAAAGAGAGAAGAGGAAAGAAACAGCACAGTGGTCAGGTGAGGCGCATGGGGCGAGTGGGACGAGTTCCTCCCCTCTGCCCTTCCCCCCTCCTTCACTACCTCATGTTGTTCGCAATGCAAGCGACACAAGCCTTGTGTTCCCGTGTGCCATGTGAGCAGCGCAGCCTTGTGTTCCTGCGTAGCCTGGATTAATTGCTTTGGGGGGGTACTTTTGGAGGGTGACATTTCTCTGCAGACCACCAAAATTTTCTGGTGACCACTGGATTAGAAGGCCCTCAAGGGGCCTACAACACTGTTATACTGTTTTCTGTCACCTGTGATGTGAACTTCTGGGACAATTTTCCAGGATAACCTGGTTTATAAAGCATGTTGCAACAACAGTTGCTTTCTGACATCCTTAACCACAATCACTCCAATCTCATTACAGGTGATATTTCCTGGCCCAGGAAATAAATCTGAATTCTCTCAAGTTAATAATGCAGATATCTTCAAATAGCTGTCTATCTACTAGTTGTCTATTTACTGCAAGGGATCAAATCTAATTGTCCAACCAGGACAGCTGTTGGAGAAGATACCCAAAGAAAAACAGAAAGATGTCATACCTGACTCTTACATCTCACCAAGTACTTCTTTCTCTCTGTTCCTAATTCTATGTTCCAGGTTACCTCCAGACTTTGCTCCTCAGTGGAGGAGAGCCAGTATTTTTTTAAGCCACCCTTGAAAATTTTTGTCTAATCTTTTAATTGCAAAAGACTACCAATTACTTCTTGATACGGATTCAATCATTTATGCCCTGTAAATAAGCCACAGCAGACATAAAGAACTTTGTTGATGACCTCAGAACAAATGGATGGCTTAGCTCTTCCGATAATAAAATAGAGTAACCAGATTGCAGACATAAAATGTAATGAAGAGAAAGTTTATCTTCACAAGCCTGATCTATCAAGCCTTGGTACACAGGCCTTAATGTTAGGCTCTAAAAAGATTGTTACTAGTTGAAGGTGATTCCAAATGATTATTATTAATATGATTGTTAAGATTACTATGCCTAATATAATATTATGTTTTCATTAGAAGATATGTTAAGAGGGAGAAATGAATAGAGTCATAATGCTGATTATTATTATTGTAAGATTAGATAATTACTATCAATGTAATGAATACTGTAAACTTTGATTGTAATAGCACAGAGACATTTGTACCCAGACAACACATTGTTTAATGGAAGATAATATGTTCAAGTAAATAAAAAATAAAAAAACTTAATAAAAAAAACTTCCCACAAATGAGAACTCTTTGTTACAATTTCCTCTCAACCCTTTGTAGTTACAAACCTTTACTCTCACCTCCATCACTTTTAACTTGGGAGGGTTGCACTCTGCAAACTTATGCAAAAGGATGACTCTTAAAAAGTGTAGCCCAAATTAGAACATGTCATAAGGTGAAGGAATGATATCTATAAAAGCTTTCTAAAATAAGGGAGGAAATTAATTCTGTACCTCCTCAATGATTGCAAAAAATGAGACTGCCCAGATGGGAGGGGCATAAAATGAAAAACAAAAGAAACAATCTAAATACAAATTCCTCATTAAACATAAGGATAGAATTAAATCAATATTCATCCTGCAGTCAAGCCTAAACAGATGTGGTGTTAAATGCATGACTGGTATTCTCTCTCTCTCTCTCTCTCTCTCTCTCTCTCTCTCTCTCCCTCTCTCCCTCTTCCCCCTCCCATTTATCAGTAATAATTTGGGGGCCTTTTTCTCAGACATGTATTACTTCTGTGTATTTTCTTCATCGTTACTCTTGGTGTGCCAGATTTATATTAAATCCTGAAATGCTCAGCCACCATTTTCTGTCACCAGAAACACCCTATTTGCTTAAGATACATACTGCCTTTTGGATACACACACATCTTTTCCAAATTCAAAATGATGAGCCGATAAGAGGCACGACAGGTGTTAAGACCTTGCAGCATCAAACATGAGCAACTGACAAGGCGTGATCTGAAATTAATGAGGCACGCAAGGGAGGCAGGTTTTTGGCAAAAGCCAGGCTTTAAAAATAATAATATTACAGTCAAACCCAGTTAGTATCTAATCCACCTATATATTGCCTGAGGAAGCCCAGAAGTCTGGTGTAGAATTAAAAATGTATCTCCCTAGGCTAATCTCTGGCAGAGGGGGAGGCCTCAAAAGTTTGCCTTACAGCTACCTCTTCTTTTCCCTCTTTTTTCAAAGGAATCACCACAGATCTTGAGAAGTGCCAAAGCACGACCCCGAAACATTTGAAAGATAATTGAGGGCAAGACACAGAGTCCCTGCCAACTGGAAGAAATTAAATCTAGTCCTGATCATGACATTCTGCTGCTGCTGCTTCCCCAGTATCACGGTGACCATGTGAGGTAGTGTCACATTTATGGCAGGGCATAAAAGGAAACTTCGCGTGAGATTGCGAGACAGTCTGGCAGAGGCAAGCAATGAAACACAATTTAACATGGTGAGAGGATTGTTCATTTTGTAATATCAACATGTCACAGCAATGTGAGAGGGGAACCATTCAGGAATTATTAGAAAAGGGGTGAAAAATATGATTTCATCAACCCATGTGTCAACAGAATAAGAAAGCTGTAAAAATCCAGATGACCCCTACATGGCTACTATCTCTAGTTCTGATCAGCTTTTGAGATGGTGAATCTATTGGAACTGTCACACTGTTAACACAGTTTAAAGGTTGGACCAGTCCCTGTGACATAGCTATTAAAAAAAAATTTTAATGGTGTTTTCTTGTAATTATTCTGCTTTGTCTCAAACTACAGGAAAATCCTTTATTTTTTATAGACAAGTTGATGGTATACCCTCAAAACAAGGTCATATAAAGTCCAAGCAATTTTGGCACATGTTCCATTAGTATTTCATTCTACATGAAAAATATACCAATAATAAGCTCTACACTATAATTGTACAATAAATTATACCTTACTGCATAATGGATGTGGCCAATTGCAAGCCCAAGGGCAAGCTAGGAGAGAAACAAAATCAGCAGGCAGCTTCTGGAACTTTCTAGAATCTTAAGAGCTTTTTGCATGTCTGCCCCCATATTTCTTCACACGCCTGTTGCTTGGTTGTTTCACCATCGGTTATTCCCCAGAGGAACAGCCCTGTTAGTTCAGTAATCTACTTAAACTCACCTCAGACTATTGATTGTTGTTAAAGTAAATGGGCTATCTGCTTACTAAAAGGGCATCCCTCACAATTAGTTTGGAGTACCATAGTTCAGAACAAGCATTACCAACATGCAGGAACTGTATGTCCACTGTATAATCCTTTATATTATGAACCTTGTATTTTTCCCCCTCCAAAATTCATCTCCAGCTTAAAGAGATACTATGCAAGACCAGACCATTCCCCAAGAAATTCAGTTTGTATATACCTTTTTGCAATCATTGACATCATTCTGTTATCCAGACAGTTGAACAACTCCTATGTTCATGGATAGTACTATTACAACAGAAGGGCAGTTCGAAGTCTACATATTATTTATGTCTAAATCTCAAGAATTGCAAGAGCAATATAACATCAACATGTATATGGCTCTTTGTCAGCATACTTGCATCAACAAGCAAGCAAATAGATCTTATTCCAAACTCTTGTACTGAATGAATTCTAAACTGAGCCAAGTAGAATTTATACAGTACAGGCAGAGGGATCATGTGCTAGGCATGCTTTATGCTAATTTGTGGCTGGCTGCTGGATGGCTGAAAGATTGCAACTATCCTGGCTGTCAAACCATATAAGATCTCCCCCACAAATTTGGCATCCATTGTAAGATTACATCATAGAAAGTTTCTCTGATTTAACTGGGTGCTGTTCCTAGGAACTATTCCTATTTGGAATTTCCACACTGCACTCCAATAGTTCAGAATCAAATCATGCTGTTACAAAGGCCATTCTTCAATTACAAATCATTTGACAATTAGGAACTGCTGCCAATTTTAGCATAGAGTATGTTGCTTTCATTATGGCACCAGGCTGTAGCTTTTTAAAAACTTGGGCCTTAATTAATAGTAAAATTGAAAACAAACCTTGCCATTGTGGATAGAAGTGATAATCACTACATAAGAATGCCTTGGATCATGCAGCTCAAGTCTATATTATTATTAGTGTGTGTGTGTGTCTTTCAGTAGCACTTGCATGTGTTAGCCAGAGAGGGATTTAATTAAATCCTCCTGCAAGATTGACAGATGAATGGAGTAGTTACTGCTTCGTGAACTGGCCAGGCAGAAGGCCAGGAGCCAAACCTCATGAATAGAGCTTTTCACTTTCTGACCTGTAGTATTCCCAGTGTGGTGCTTAAGTCCAGGTGCCACAGGGAGGGGGCCTACTACATTTGGGCTAAGCAGATGTAAGGCCCTGCCTTGATAACAGAAAGATTACCTAATCCAGCAAATACGTAGCCATGCAGAAAACCATCTGCACTCCATTGTCCTGCTGAGGTTTGTCCTTCTTTCATGGACCAAGACAGGAAAGGACCAGCGGATAAGGGACCTGCTTGCTGTGGGCATATGCTGCAAGAGCTTTTTTGGATGCAAGGTTAATTTGCTGTAACTAAAAACAAAAAGCCTGAAAGATAGAAGGGGCAGGTTTTCACATGCTACATCCGCAGTGCTTACGAATCAGAGCTCCATGCTGAATGTCTCAAACAAGCAGGCATGAGGATACACTAAGTGCACAAAAAGTATGATTGCTTGGACAGAGGAGACCCATGTAAAATAACCTTTCTCCTTACGTGATATATGTTTTCCACTTCCCTTGTGGCTGTCTGTAATGGCATGTGGGAAAGACCTTGGGAGATTGGGTGAATAGCCACTGCCAAGGGAATGGTACTGCTCAGATAAGAGACAGCATCCAGGGGTCTTCAAACTTGGCAAGTTTAAGACTTGTGGACTTCAACTCCCAGAATTCCTGAGCTAACATGACTGGAGGAGAAATTCTGGGAGTTGAAGTCCACAAGTCTTAAACTTGCCAAGTTTGAAGACCCTTGGCATAGCCCATAGCTGGTTAGTAGATGGCAAGAGGCTCAGAAAAGACCCTCCTTGGTTTCTTGAGTTATAAAGGACATGGGGAGAGAATTGTGCTTTCAAATGTGTAAGATTGATGTTAGCCTTGCCACGTAAACCAGATAGGAATCACATCAAGTGAGCTAATTCCACTTTATTGTAAAGCTACAATCTTGCAAATCTGAAAGTACAATTCTCCCATAGTCTCCCTTAACTAGGAAACATCTTGTTAAGTTTGGAGAATAATGGAGACCAGACATCTGACCAGTGACTTCAACTCTTTAATAACAGTAGATAGAACAGAACAGAGCAAGGCTATGGGCAGCAGTAACCCTTTTATAGGGTTGGCTGCTACCTTATTAACCAATAATATGTGCAACAAGTTCAACTAATACCCAATAAGAAGTGTCCTAATATGGGCCAATCAGGAACTTGCTATGGACCAATCCTTGTTCGTTGTTTAAGGACCAATCAGGTGTGCAGGCTTTCAAAACCCGCTTTGCATTTGGGTTTAGTTCTTTTATTGATTCACAACACCCCTCCCCCTTGGGCTCCGTTTGAGGGGAGCTGTAACAAAATCTCAAGATAGACAGGCCGCTTGGTCTGTCTGGATGATTTCCGTGGTTCCACCGGGTTTGGCCTAAAGTCCGGTTCTGGTGGAGCGTTTGGATGATCTCTGTTAAGCTCGCTTTCGCTGCACGGAAATTCCGTGCTGCTTTCGTTGTGGTTGTCCCCACCAATCAGTGTTTCTTCGGGGTTTTGCAGCTGGATCGTGGGTGATTCGCTCCACATCCTGCACAAGGTCGAAGTGAGCGTTGTGTGAACTGGTCTCGTTCAGTTCGGAGTCAGTTGACCTCTTCCTCATCACTATCTGACGGGACTCTAGGTCTTCGTGGTGAGTCGATACCGGTTGTCTCTCTGAGCGAGGCGAGGTATCATTGGCGAGTTGACGTAGCGGTGCGCTGGTGCGGCGCATTCGGGCTGCCGACTTCTTAGTTGCTTCTGCTGCAGTGGTTTCTTTAAGGGCATCGGTGAGGCTGATGTCCCCTTAGCCATGATTTTGGTCTGGATCGTGCAGTCTTCTAGGCCCAGAACTAGGCGGTCTCGGAGGGCTTCTTCTGTTAGAGAATCCGCAGAGGCCTCCAAGGTTTCGGAGGTCTGCGACGTAGTTGGCAAGGCTTTCGCCTTTCCGCTGGACCCTCTGGTAAAATTCGTGCCTTCTGACTAAGGTTGGCACGGTGGGCGCGAGTGGGCCCGTAGCAAAGGCTCGAGGACATCCCAGTCCATCGCTTTTACTTCGGCTGGCTTGGCAAGTGATTTTGCCATTTTAAACACGGTAGGCCCGCAGTGGGTTAGAAATACAGCTCTTTTTTGCTGGCTGTTGCATCTTTCAAGTTGTTGGTCTCCAGAAACATCTGGAACCTATCCATGTACGACTCCCATTCTTCGGTTTCTGGGTCGAATGGAGCGGGTGGTACGGCACCGCTGGCCATGTTGCCGTTGATAGTGCATGTTCGACCACGTGCTCTGTTGGTTGCTCTGTAGATCAGTCAGCTCTTCGGTCTCCGCATCCCATCCTCGTCGCCAGTGTTAAGTTTGGAGAATAATGGAGACCAGACATCTGACCAGTGACTTCAACTCTTTAATAACAGTAGATAGAACAGAACAGAGCAAGGCTATGGGCAGCAGTAACCCTTTATAGGGTTGGCTGCTACCTTATTAACCAATAATATGTGCAACAAGTTCAACTAATACCCAATAAGAAGTGTCCTAATATGGGCCAATCAGGAACTTGCTATGGACCAATCCTTGTTCGTTGTTTAAGGACCAATCAGGTGTGCAGGCTTTCAAAACCCGCTTTGCATTTGGGCTTAGTTCTTTTATTCAGTGGTCCCCAACCTTTTTTGTACCAGGGACCGGTTTCAAGCAGAAAATTTTTTCAAGGACCGGGGCAGCGGGGGCGGCGGGGGGCAGCGGGGGCGGGGGAGAAGAAAAGGAGGCTTCGCTCTCGCTGCTCCACCATCCAAGGAAGAAACTGCTTCAAAGAGCGGGGCTTTTCCTGTCGCCGCAGCTATTCCGAGCGCCCGTTTCACCCCCACTCCCACCTCGCCCGTGCGTGCTGCGCTTCAATCCACAGTGTCTCGTTTGCCTGCCTGCCTGCCTGCCTTAGTTTCTGGTTGTTTGGGAGCAGCTTCGGCTGAGAATAATAACTATTCGCCTCTTTTACTCAGCCAAAGCTGTTCCGATTCAACCATTAACGAAGGCAGGCAGGCAGGCAGGCAGAACAGAGCACTGCGGGCGGGCGGGCGGACGGGATGGGGGTGGGGAGAAACGGGCGCTTCGGGAAGCTGCGGCGACAGGAAAAGCCCCCCGCTTCTTTGAAGCAGTTTCTTCCTGTGCTGGTGGAGGAGCGAGAGAGCGACTGAGGGAGCTGACCCAGAGAGAAGGACAGGCTTCGGTTGCTTCCTCCCTCCCCTTCTTTCATTTGTGTCCTTGATCCCGATCCCAGCAGCATTCACCGAAGGTGAAGAAAGCCGCCATTTTTTAAAAATTTTTTGCGGCCCGGTAGAGAGTGCTCCACGGCCCGGTACCGGTCCGCGGCCCGGTGGTTGAGGACCCCTGCTTTTATTGATTCACAACACATCTCCTCTCAGCTTCTTGTTCTTCCTATTACAGTATCTACCTGTGTGAGCTTTGCTGTCTCTTATCTGTTTCCTCTGCAATATCTCTTTGCCCATTCTCCCAAAGTCTTTCTCAAATGCCATTACACATCAGATACAGGTCCTCCTAGATGAATGTGTAAACATAAAGTTTGTTAGTGGGAGTCAAGAAACCATATTTTGGAGGCACAATTAAGGCATACCTTTACAGTCCTATTGTAGAGCAGACAACAGCTTGACATGGAGATATTTCTTTTTTAGAGTTCATCAGGTGATGGACCTATTAATTTCAGAAGAATTTTTTGATTGATCTATTGACCCTTCCTTAATCAAGTCTTCACCCACCTGGAATTCTACATAAGTTGAGGTCATTGGGCTTAGAATGATTTACTCTTACAACTACTCTAGAAGTGATCAAGGAGTAGCTTCAACATGAAAACCACTTATCTATCTGGAGTTCAATTTTATTTTGGGAGTTGCATGTTCTCTCACTGTTCCCAGATTCATTGCTATGCAAGTTTCTTAGAGCAAAGAGAGTCAGTCTAGTCAAAGGAAGTAACTTTGAAGGGACAACTATCTCCTGGAAGGACTGCCACTTTCTTCAAGACGGCCTCAGTATATATGAAAAGCTTGAAGTCAGAGTGTTTAAGGTGATAGTAGCAGCTAAAATCATGTATCCAATTCCAGCATCTTTGTATGGACAGAGTAGTTATGATTTGTTTTTGAGGAACAGAGATCCACCATAACATTACATTTCCTTTCCGTATATATACTGACTGGATAGGAATGGTGCAGTGGCCTAGAGGTGGAGCTCTTGCCTCACAATCAGGAGACTGTGAGTTCAATCCTAGGTGGAGGCAGGTATTTCTCTCTCTGGGCACACTGAGAATATATATCTGCTGAACAAAACTCCACATTGGTGACAGGACAGGGCATCCAGTCATTAAAACACTCCGCTAGCTCCATTCAGTTGCCCAGACTCCACCCCATCAGGGATTATGGGGTTGTTAAAAGAAGATGATGATGATATATACTGACTGGATGGATTTTTCTTAAGACTGTGTCATGCCCCTCTTGGAGACTGACTTCGAGGGAGAGGAGCTAAGTATGGCTCCGGAAGTTGTGGAGAAGGCTGGGGAAGGGCACAGCTGGCTGGGCAGTCAGAGGAGGACCCAGGCCTATCTCCTCTCCATCCTAGGGCACGCAGGGAGGAGAGGATAAGGGAGAAATGTGAATGGCATGGTCTATGGGGGGAGGAAAGGGCCTTGATCGCCTTCATGGGCTGCAACTGTGAGAACTGGTTAAAAGGACGGACTGTGCATGAGCCAGTGTTAGAAACAAAGTGTGAAAATATTTCTAGTCTGTCCGTCCTTACCTGAGTTTGGCATCCATCCTAGTGTGTATTCTGATATCTGGGGACGTCTTCAAGCCCTTATCTTGCCTGGTTCCCTTAATTGCTTCAGTGTGGTTTGTGTTGTTTTTCTATTTATAATTTATAGGTATTTTTAGTTTAAACGGCATTTCCTCCTTTTTGCAACTGTTTGTGGGGGAGTTTTTTGTCTCCAGTGAAGGATATTTGGAGCTTTGAAACCAAGTTGAAGGAATTAAAGGGACTTCACCTGTTTTTGTGCCTGTGTTGTTTTTGTATCCCACCCTGAGTCATCACAGACTTGACAGCATAGAATGCATGAAAGTCCCCTTTGCTGTTTGATTGCTATAAAATTATCACTCATCACCTGTGCCATTTGTACTTTTTTAAACCTTTAGGTCAACCACTTCCATAACACTGTAAATAAAATTGCATGAATGCATCCATTAGCAGTTGAGCTTAGCTCAATGATATCTTATTCATATCTTAGTGAACTCAAGAGGCATGAATTACAAATTATACCGTTAAAAACCATAACCCCCCTCCACCATCCTTGTATGCAACCAAATATCTAGCATGCAGAATTTGACCTTAGTGCATAGCACTTTAGAGTGTGTGTGTGAGAGAGAAAATTAGTTGTGGTATCTGTAGCATTCATCTTGTCAAGTTTCATGAATGCCATTGGGAATTGAATCTTTTAAGAGGAAAGGAATACATTCCAAAAATTTCTCTAGGAACAAATATGAAAAGACTGGTATAGCAATTCTAAGCTCACCACAACAGGATTATTGATACCCTTGTTGAATACATGTAGGCAAAATTAAAGTATCAAAATGGTTGGCTTTGTTTGTGGCTTATTATTGCTCACCTTTAATTTGCAAATTTATTTGCTGGAATCTGGTCAATAACTTAATAATAATCATGGGGTTTCTTCTGGCAGTATTCATCCACAAATGTAAAATACAGGTTGTCCTCCACTTACAACAGTTCATGTAGTGACTGTTCAAAGCCACTGAAAAAAAGGGATTTATGACTGTTTTTCAGAGTTATGATCTTTGATCAAAACTCAGATGCTTGACAACTGGTTCATACTTATGACCATTGCTGGGTCCCAAGATCATGTGATCCCCTTTTTGCGACCTTCTGACAAGCAAAGTCAATGAGGAAGCCAGATTCATTTAACAACCAGATTACTAATTTATCAACTTCAAAGAGTCACTTAACAACTGTGGCAAGGAAAGTCATAAAATTGGGTAAAAGTCACTTAACAAATGTCTCACTTAACAATAGATATTTTGGGCTGAATTGTAGTCATAAGTCAAGGATGACCTGTATATGTATTACAAGCAAGGAAATTGAGCT
The DNA here is from genome assembly GCF_049901735.1 of Notechis scutatus. Classification (NCBI taxonomy): domain Eukaryota; kingdom Metazoa; phylum Chordata; class Lepidosauria; order Squamata; family Elapidae; genus Notechis; species Notechis scutatus. The sequence goes on from NC_142010.1 coordinate 171,818,344, forward strand.
AATCCATTTATTAAAGGTTCGGCACTAAATTGCCTTATAATCTGGAGAAGAAAATGTTGGCTGCAGAGGTGCTTTCATATGTAGCCTTAAGGAAGAAGTAGGATGCTCTCCAACCAGGTTTTCCATCTTTTGAAAAGTCCTTCATTCAAAAGCCTTTATTAATCTTTAACAGCCATTTACTACAAGCCTTCAGATGTAATTTAGATTTTGAGGGACAATTTACCATATATTTTTATCTTGTTCCCTTGCTGGTAACCTTGGACCAGTCACAAATGGGCAATTAGGGGTACTTCATGAATACATTAACAATTAATTTGGCCTCATGTGGGGCCCTGCCAATAAAATGTAATTGTTAAATTGTGCACTAGTGTCACTGTATCAGCATATAACAGTATAAGCTAATGGCATTATAAAATGGCATTATGATAATGGTGTCATTATAAAAGCTTATATTTGCTTTCTAATTTACCTACCAACATTAATTTATTTGAAAAGTAAACATGTCTCTTTCTCTCATTGCAGATTGGAATGGACATAAGCATTATAAATAATACCAAAAGATGAACCAACAAATGCAAACTTTGTTGTTTATCACAGAAATTAAGAAAAATTTACTTATTTTATGGTTAGCATTTAAACAGAAGGGCAAGGTGAAAATATGAGTCCATATGTAAGAAACTTAAACAATAATCTGAAGCTAGATGATCCAAAGCAAAAAAAAAAGCTCTTGAAGGAAGACCATGGCACTAGTTAACTTCTTAAAGAAGGTGAGCCATTTTCTAAGTTCATATGGCAGCCACACAAATCCCAGGAAAAATTGAGGAACTATTAAGGAGGTGATAACAAAGTAAAATAACCTAATCATACTCTCTGTGCATTTCCTTAACTCAAATAGCATTTTCATAGAACTGGGCTGCCATGCAAACCTAGGAGGCATGCTATTAAGATATTTATCTGGAGCTCCATCACTTTTATTTTATTCATCAAATGTATGTGTTGCTGCAATCACAAGACTTTGAGCAGCTATGAAAATATAAAGTAAAACACAAACAAATAGCTTCTGGTCCCAATGCCTTACCAAAGCTCTACAGGTTTTTCTGGTTTTTTTCCATTTCCAGTGGGACATCATTCCAAATCACCAGACCATCATAATAAAATGGTACTTTTGGGCTTCAGCCCATCTAACGTCCTGAAAATGGGAAACAACCAGCTTCTCCTGGCATGAACACAGTGGATGATTGGACTCTAGTAGGGAGGTGTAGTCCTTCAGATTACCAGACACAAAAAGGATTTTACAGATTGATACCAACACTTTAAATTGCACTGAGAATCTAACAGGAAGCTAATGCAAAATCACAATACAGGAGTAACGTGTGCCCAAATGTCAGCTCCCATGATTACCTAGGAGAGTCCATACCAGATGTTCTTAAAGGGGCACCACCATGTAGACCAAGGGAGTCAAACTCACAGCGTCACGGCAGCGTCACGTGACGTATCACAGCTTTTTTTCCTTCACTAAACTGGGCGTGGCCAGCGTGTGACGCATCTGGCCCATGGGCCGTGAGTTTGACAACCCTGATGTAGATTAAAGTGGTGAAAAGGGTATGAATATGTAGATCCTCTCACTCCAAGTAAAGCTGCAATTGGCAGCCCAGTTAAAGTTGGGAAACCCCACCATGGTTTTCCCAGGACCTCCAAGCCCAGGGGGGTCCCGAAGATGTGGAACTAGCTGAAGGCTAATTTGTGAAGGATCTCTGGGCAGAGTTGGGCAAGCATTTCAAGGCTTCTTTCTAGCTCCAGAAAACTTTGCCAAAGCAGAGGAGTGATCTGGCTGGATTAGCTTATAAGTTGCAGGTACTAAAAACCAGTTGTTCCAACAGGCATTTGGAATGAGATGTCAAATAAGGCATGTTGGCTACATTGTCTTGTTATTGATGCCAAAGGAAATAATTTTTTAGATCGCTGGCATGTGTGATATTGGTTGTTCTGTTGTTGTTTTTATTACTAATTCTGTTGTTTTGCTTTTTTTTAAAAAAAAAAATCACTGTCCAGAGTCATATTCTGAGATGGGGAATATATTAATTATTCAAATTAATAAATAAACATCTAGAAGATTGTTTTGTAGTCCTGGGTTCAAAACCAAATGCAACTTTTTATACAACTGTTTTTTTTCTTTTCCTGAGCTACCTACTTTTCCCATGGGCGCATTTTTTTTCAATCACATAATATAACTTTGTTTCTCAGGTGAAATTATTACTAACCTTGGTGCTCTCTGAGCTTAGTTGATTTCCTGAAGATGTTTCATTGCCCAAACTAGGTGATATCATTGACAACTGTTAGCAGATGGACCAAAAAGGTACGTTGACACAAATTAGTCAGGAAATTACTTTCAAGTTGTTGTTCACCCTTCCATCTGCTAGGAGGACAGGTGTACCATTATGGGTAAATCAGCTCATTTAGCAACATTTGCACAACACATTAAACTTGGTGAGTTTTGATTTGGATTAGTTGAATTGACCAAATTTCTCACTACACACAACAGAGTGAACAAGAAGTTATCTATACCGGCTGGGTTGTCAAACACACTCAGATACAAATAATCTACAAGAGTTAAAACTAATGGGGAATGCTTTTCTGATTACTGGGGGATAGAAGAATAGCAAAAGCACTAGCAATAGCACTTAGACTTATATACCGCTTCACAGTGCCTTTACAGCCCTCTCCAAGCAGTTTACAGAGTCAGCATATTGCCCCCAATAATCTGTGTCCTCATTTTATCCACCTTGGAAGGATGGAAGGCTGAGTCAACCTTGAGCCGGTGAGACTCAAATTGCTGAAGTACTGGCAATTGGCAATCAGCAGAAATAGCTCGCAGTAGTACCACTGTGCCACCGCAGCTCATAGATCAAATAGAGTTAGTGGTGAGATTAAGACCAAATAGGAGTAAATATGAATGAACTGGATAAGATAACAAAATACAAAGGCCTTCCAATAAAAATAGAATGACGGCAGCAAAAGAAAGCAAAGGTGGTGCCAATAATAATAAGTTCCTTGGGTGCAATCCCAAAATAACTGAAGCACCACTTGAACACCATTGGCATTGACAAATTCACCATCAATCAATTGCAGAAGGCAGCTTAATTTGGAACAGTTTATATCCTGCGATGATACCTCTAACATCATAAAACATCCACATCTGCCTATCTCACGTTTCTTGGAAAGGACTAAATGGGTGGATAAAAATGCCAGATCCAGCCTGAACATGTGGCTGACTATGACAGAAACTGTAACAACGACAATAATATTAGCACCATCATGTCGTCTGTCACCCTCTTGACCTCCTTGGCACTTTGTATTACCCCAAGTCAATTCCACCTCCCATCCCCAAGTCAAAATAAGAAACTTCCTTCCTCTAGGAGGCTAAAATAAATTGTTGACAGAACTAGTTGTTGCCTAATTTAGAAAGCACTCCCATGCAAGGATGCTCCATATTCAAAGTCTGAATATGGGCTAGTGAGAATGGGCTAGTGCAACGGAAGCAATTTTTCCCCCCAATATTGCTTTCATCGTCAAATGAAGAATCGGTTGGTAGTTTTTTTATTTTATTTCATTGTCCAAACATCTCACGGAGAACATCCCCTGCAGTATATGCAAATGAATCAAGAAGGAAAGAATTAAATCACAATGACAAAGTAAAAAACAAATTATCTTTGCTTCAAAGCACTGCTAATCAGGCTACACTGATGAACCCCTTTCAACTTAAAGAGATGCTTTCAAGATCAATGAAGGACCAACTCTATTTCATCTTCTTCGTGAAAACCCAAATTATTCCCTCCAGTTTTGAAACCCAATAAATTGCTGCTACAATAAGATCTTTACCTCTATGCACACAATCAGTGCGAGCAGTGCAGACCCTGGGGAACAAAGTGATCGAAGCAAAATATTTCATTAAGGGGCATACATTTCAACATCATACTTTCTTTCAAATTTTCTTTAGCTTCTCTCTCTCTCTTTCTCTCTCTGAAAGAGGGAGGGAACGAGGGAGAGGGAGAGAGGGAGAGAAAGAGAGAAATGTGTTTTAGGATTTTTGCTTACTTCAGATTATTTTCTAGATGCTTGTTATAGGCCCCAAGGATTCCTCATTCCTGCATAACCCAATTAAAAAAAAAAAAAGAATGAGGCTGTTGTTTGTCTTTCATTGCAAATATCTAAAGAAACCTGTCCTGATTATTTATCTCTCTTTCATCAGATATTAGTGGAACTCATCATTCTGTTTCTTACATGGCCTATCTTCTGGCACAGTAACCTAGAAACTGTGTGCTTTATTGCACTGCCTGGTTGCCCCATCATCAGAACAGATAAGAAATTGTTTCTGGAGGACAACAATGGCCAATACTACCCTCTATTAACCACTTCTACCCCTCACATTCAAATTGAGCTCAGAGCCCACTGAGAGCCCCTTTTCCCTGTTAGGTTAACTTGAATGACAATGAATTCTGATTATTGTACCTCCTTTTACTAGCACTCCTGAAATAGCAAAGCAGTTAACATAAAGAAGATTACTGATCTGAATCTTGGCAAAGATGTTGTTGTTGCATGGTTAGTTGCAAAGATATTCACATGCTAGTTTGGGCATTTTTATCCACCTATCGAGTCCTTCCTAAGGATGTGGGATAGGCAGATGTTGTTTCGTGGTGTTAAAGGTATCGCCGCAGAATGTAAGTTGCTCCAGGTAAAGCTGCCTTTTGCAATTGACTGGTGATGATTTGGCCTGTGGTTGTCTGGTGCTGCCCTTTTTCTTAGATCTTTCATTATCATGCTTTAATAAAGACAATCGTAATTCTGTTGTTCCTGTGCTGTTCTAGGTGCTCAATTCTTCTTCTTTTGGTTCCTCTTGTTTTTCACTTAGGACTTGATAGTTTCTGGGGAGAAGGCAGAGGAGACGGTGCCTGGTTAGGAAATAAAAACAATTCAGTAGCTGCGTCAGCTTCCTCTACTGACTACCCTGGTTTGCCTCTACAGGTTGAGCTTATTTTGGTGAGGCTTTCGTCTCATTGCAATGGATAAACCTTGGTATTTCTTCCAATACTACTTCTAGGAATACTTCTTGTTGTATAATAAATGGTCATTGATCTGCCCGAATTGATCCTGAGCCCTGTAGTCCACTTGTCACCAGATATCCAGGAATTCATACACCTGTCATGGCCCTGGTTGACCTGGGTGACAACCAATGTGGGATGGGTTTCTGTAAATTGTATTGTTTGTGGAAGAGACATTCTTTGTCTGGCTCCTCTGATGAGACCTGTGCAGCCATAATTACATAATTCAAGGCATAATTGTGCTTGAACCTCTGGCATAGCTCTCATCTTTCTCAGAGCATGCAAGCCCCACAACCACACCAAGATACTGTCTCGCCGGGGGATTGCTGCTATTATATTCTCAGCTTTTTACTTTTCCAGGCTTTCGTTTTTTAAATATGTTCAGGAGTTTATTGTTTTACTGTAAGGCAGGGGTCCCCAACCGCCGGTCCACGGACCGGTACCGGTCCGCGGAACAAGTCTTACCGGGCCGCTGGTTGCTGGGCGCCGCCATCTTTTTGACGAAAAAGTGCTTCCGGTGAGCTTTTCGGGTAGAAAGCTCACCGGAAGCACTTTTTCATCAAAAAGATGGCGGCTCTCTGTGAGCTTTTCCGGGTAGAAAGCCATTTCTACCCGAAAAGCTCACGAGCGCTGGCGCCACCATCTTTCTTGATGAAAAAGTGCTTCCGGTGAGGTCACCGGAAGCACTTTCGTCAAAAAGATGGCGGCGCCCAGTTGATGCCGGTACCGGGCCGTGGCGCCCAGCTGATGCCGGTACCGGGCCGCGGCATAAAAAAGGTTGGGGATCACTGCTGTAAGGGATTCACTCCCAGCTCTCAGATAGCCTGTAGATTATTTGAGCTATTTGGGAGCTGGGAGTGAAACCTTTCAACTCACATCACTGGAAAAACAATACATTTCTGAACTTCTTTTCTTTAAAAAAAAGAAAAAGAGCCCAGGGAGAAATACAAAACTGAAAAAGAAAATGAATAATTAACAAACTAGGCTGGGTTTTGAACTACTGTCTTCTCTATGCTAAATGAAGATCTTAACTACTATGTTATTTCAGCAGGACTGATAATGTATGATAAAGAAATAATTAGAGTACATGCTGGAAAGAAGGAGATTTTTTTTTTTTAATGCTGTTTGTTGTGCCTGCGTGTAATCTGTATCTTGATCTACAACTTGATGCTTTTGCCTTGTTTACAGAAAGGTAACTGGAATGTTGTTTTTGTTTCAGTCAATACCTGTTTTGACAACTGATGTACCATTTAAACAATGGCAGAAGGATACATCTAAATTTGTGTGGCAGGGGATAAAACCTGAGTTCAATATAAAGTATTACAAGATGCAAAGGAAAGAGGAGGATTGGATCTGTCTGATTTGAAATTATATTTTGCAGCTTGCTGTTTGGTTTAAAGGAAAGAGTTGCTTAGAAATAGAAGCTTCTTGAAGTTTGAAGGATACATCCTGAAATTTGGGGGACATGGATTTTTGAGATATGTCAAAGGTTAACGTGTTAGATGTGCCATATTGAGAATATGGTATAGATAAGTTGTGCCTGAAAACATCTTTGTGGTTCTCAGCACAAAAAACATTGTATAGATGAGAAAGAATATGCAAACATGAATGGCGAGCTTATTGTGAGATAGTAGACTTTTGTCAAGGGGAATATAAAATAAAATCAATATAACTGATGGCAAAGGGGAATAGTTGTCAATAGTTGTCTTATTTACAATAATTAGATTTAAATTAGGCAAGATAATTAAAAGAACAGAACAGGACAGAACAGAACAGAATATAATATTTTATTGGCCAAGTGTGATTACACACACAAGGAAATAATCTCAACTGCATAATTTCTCAGTGTACATGTGAAACAACAAAGTAATAATAATCATAATAATGATACCAATAAGAGAAGGTAGTGGAACAAATGAGAAGAATAATAGTAATATGGTTCAAACATTGGAAGATTGAATTTGAAATAGAATTGTGTACAAAAGATGAATGCAAAAATGTATAAACTTTCACTGAATGAATGATAGAAATGAAGTAAAATTGTGGTCATAACATACAAATGGAACAATGGGGAAAATGTGGTTGAAGGGATTGAAATGTATACAATGTTATAATCATAAAGATAATGTTTATAAAATGATGTCCTGTTGGTATACTGTCATTCACCAGATAAATCGTTTAGAATGTATAATGATACTTCAAATTTAGGTTGGAAATGTGAATATAGGACATTTTATCATGCTGGGTGAATGTGTAAAAAAACTAAAATAAATGTTGAATTTGAATACATACGAACTTGAATACAGAGGACTTTAAAGATTAATATACAATGAGAACAGAGGTTTTTCTTTTGGGCTTGATGGACAAACAGTTAAAAAAGATATGGAACGTTGTTTTTGTACATGATGACTGCAGCGAGATTATTTTATGCACAAACATGGAAAGATTTGGCACCACCTGCAATGGAGGAATGGATGGTGAAGATAACGGAAATTTCTAAGATGGTTAAATTGACTTCTTTTGTCAGAGAAAAGAACAATACCCACTTTTATTGCTAACTGGAACCCTCCCTAGTTTTGCAGAAAAAATAGTGAACTTAAGATTTATGGTTTCAATGATTAGACAGGATAAATTACAGAAAGAAAAGAATCATGTTGTAACCATGGAGTAAAAGTACATTTTTAATTGTAACTGTTGTTAAAAAAAAAAAAGTCAGAAGCTACTTCTTTGTATTTTTTTCTTTTCTATTTTTCTTTTTTCCCCTTCTTGAGCTTTTAGTTTTTTCTTTAATTTCTTTTTTCTTTTCTTTTGCTTAAGTTTATATTAACTTGTATTAGTTTTTATTTTCCTTTTAAAAGTCATTAATAAAAATTATAGAAAAATATAGAAAAGTGCCATATGTGTATGCATATATGTATGTGTGAGTTTTCTTTCTACAGTTTTCCTGCAGAGTGGTGTGTGTGTGTGTGTGTGTGAACTGAGTGTGGATCCATTGGTGACAACCAGAATTAACCAACTGGCTTGTTGTCTGAGCCTGACATTGTAGTTGAGAACAACTGACCCAGTCAGCTTTCAAGTCTAAAGTGGGACAGTACAATGGAACCTCCGGTCATGACCATAATCCATTCCAGGACTTCAGTTGCAACCCGATTTGGTCGTGACTGGAAGCGAGACTGCATGCACGGACAAAAAAAATGGTGCAGCAGGGGAAATAGCTGCGGCTGTGTTTGATTGCCACCCAAGGATGTATTCGCGACCGGAGTCGAACATTTTGTGGAATTTTTTGGTCGGCACCCGATTTGGTCATGGTCAGAAGCATTCATGACCCAAGGTTCCACTGGTATCCTGGTTTTTAGAATGGTGTCTTAACTATTACACCAAACTGACTGGCTCTGGCTCTGTCTTCCTGCATTATATTGTCAGAAACTCGAGGCCACACAGAAGACGAAAGAGTCCAGATACGACCGCTCCTTCCCAGATTGCTATTATCAACCCCCAAGAAACATGAGATGCAGGCCTCTTAGCAGGTCCCCCCAGCTGCTCTGAGAGATTCCTGAAGCAGAACACAAAGGAGACAGACAGCTCCCAAGTCAGAAATGACAGGAACAGTCCCAGGAGGAAGCAGAATACCAATATCTATGCAGGCCTTTGCAAAAGTGGGGGGGGGGGGGGAAGAGAGAAAGAAAGCAGTCTGCATTGTTGCAAATGCCTACTTTTTAAGTAGGCGAAAGAATGGCTAAAAATTTATTCAGATGAAATTCTGTTGATGGAAAAAGCCTTGAAAAAACTTAGATCTCATTTCCCCGGGAGCCACTGAGATGAGAATAAATAATTACATGCTGAGAGATTACTGTGAACTTTGCAAAAGAAAGAAGAAGTGGGGGGGGGGGAAACTTGTGTCATTTGTAAAATGGGGACTGGGGAATTTAGCCAACAGGAAGCCACGTTTGTAGGGAACCGGAGGAAAAAAAACAAACTGCAGGAATTAAAATTTATAAATCTGTGAGTTATTTTTCTTTTCCCCTTTCACCTGGGGCTGGAATCTACAGATAGGAAAAAGAAGCAGAAAAGATAAAGAACTCAATACTTTCAGAAATGGACCTGACAAGAGCATGGCTATTGTTTGCGTCAAAGGCAGCACCCATCTCTCTCACCACCCAAAATAAATAAATAAATACATCTTTGGACAGATATTAACCAGGGTGAAAGTCCACTATTAACTCAACTTACAACCATTTGCTTGGTAATCATACAAATTTACAACAGCACTTTTTTTAAAAAAAGGTGACTTACAACTAGTCCTTGCACTTATGACCATCACAAGATTTCCCCACAGTCACACATGATCCAAATTCAAACACTTCGTAACAATGGTTGCTGTGTGTCATGCGATCACTATTTGTGACTTTCCCACATTGTGTCATCTTCTGACAAGCCAAGGGAAGCTGGATCCTGATCCTCATTACTTCCCAGCCCAGAAGAAAATCAGCTACGTGCTGCCACTTAATTTATATATTAAGTATCTTTTAAAAAGGAAATCAAATTCGATAACCAATATATTATTTTACTCAAATTTGCCTTCTTCTCCATTGCCACCCCACCCTTTGAAGCATTCTCCCCCTAGAGATGACCCCTCCACCCGCCCGACTCCTGGCCTTTCGGGAATGTCCGAAGATCTGTAGGAGCACCCAGCCATGGGGCTGGTTAGTGGTTAGCCTTGAAGGCCCTTCCCTGCCATTTTAATTTTAAATTTTAATTATTCTATTTTTGTTTTTGCTGCTTATTATAATATTGATATATAGCTTTTATGTTTTTATGTCATATTTGTATCCAACCCAGAGTTGATCAGTGAGAGAGCTGGGCAGTTTCTAAATAGATGTGTGTGTGGGTGTATGGATGTGTATAGCTACCTATCTATCATCTATATATCTATACGTACATATACATATACATGGAAATATCCGTGTGTGTGTGTGTAGTATGAATATGTAAAAGTAAAGGTAAAGGAGTCCCTGTGGATTTTATTCCACTAGCCATTAACCATAGGGTGCAGTGCTCATCTCCGTTTCAAGGCCATTGAACCAGCACTGTCTAAAGTCATTTCTCATGTGGTCATGTGGCCAGCACGACATCACCAAGTGCTGTTTCCTTCCCACTGTAGTGGTACCTATTTATCTACTCACATTTGCATGCTTTTGAACTGGTAAATTGGCAGGAGCTGGGGCGAGGACAAGAACTTACCCATCACGTTGCACTCAGGTCTTCAACTTGGGCTGCTGGCTTTTCCAGCCGACCAGCCCATCGTCTTAACCGCTGAGCCACCATGTATAAGTGTGTGTGTGTGTGTGCGTGCATGTGTGTGCGTGCGTGCGCGTGTTATCAGACAAAAAAATACTTAATAATACCTAATGGAAGATATTTATGATTCTTACCCATTGTTGTACTTTAATAAGTTCCACCCTTGCTGTTTATAGCATCTTTATGAGTTGACACTAGAGTCATCCAACATTTGTTGGGCCAAAGTAACATTAATGCAGACAGACCTGATATTTCTTGCATGTTGGCTGGGTGATGCTATAAAATGCTATAACTAGTGCAGAAATGACCTTTGAGGAATAAAGTGTGGTGGTGATTCAGTTTTTCAATTGAACAGAACTTGACTTTTTTTGCCTATGCAGGAATATCATTATTAAGCCTTCCGTGAGGAAACTTTTTAATATTCACTTACATGAGGCTTTATAGCTCTTTTTGCACACATAACCAGTAGCGATTTGTCTTCTTTTTCTGACAGCTTCACCAAATAGAAGATTAAAATGTCACATCCATCTGGCTTAATAATATAAAGTGATAGACACCTTTGACCTGTATGAGAAATGGCAACATCCCAGTTAAGATACATGAAAGAAGGCACTTCACATAGAGTACAAAAATGCAGGATTAAGATTTTTTTCCACGTTCCAAGATATTTTTTTTATTCTACCATCTCTATGAACTGGGGACTTCTGCTTTGTCAATTACTCTTCTAAATTCATTGGGCAGGAATCCTATGGACTTTATCACAATTAACACCAAGGCTTCTTGGTATATTTCATTCAAAATATGCATTCAGTGAGCCACTCAATCACTTACCCAATCAAAGCAACCAAATATATCCAATATACCCAACCTACCCCAAAAGCAGGTTTTTGCCATCTTCCCAATAATGAAGTCCTGGATGCATCTAGATGTTACCTCTTAAATGCAAGGATAGAGTAAGATCCAAAAATGCACTTAAGTCATCAACATGCCAAAGGGAGACTTAAGAAGAGGTTTGGAAAATAACATCTTTTATCTGTACAAAGAGACTTATTTCACAGCATATAGACAACAAGCATGCAAGGAAAAAGCCACACCCAGGTGAGTGTGGCTCCAACATCTTATACCCACATTTAACCAATCAGAGACAAAAGTTCATTACCCAAAGTGGGCAATGTCCTGGCCATGCCCCTCGTATCCATGGAGCATTCTTTGTCCATGCCCTCTCCATGCTTTTGTTATCTTACAGAGCATCCCTTGGGTGTAACCTTGTGTGTTCATGCTCCTGGGAAGTCCCCTGCTCTGGTCCCATTATCTATGGAGTAGGACAAGGGTCCCCCACCTTGGCAACTTTACGACTTGTGGACTTCAACTCCCAGAATTCCTCAGCCATGAGAATGCTGGCTGAGGAATTCTGGGAGTTGAAGTCCACAAGTCGTAAAGTTGCCAAGGTAGGAGACCCCTGGAGTAGGATGTTCCTGGGTAACTTCCTGCTCTATCTTTCTTATTTACTCTGCAAGGATGTGCCTAGCTTTGAAGCGAGATAGCAAAAGTTAGACTAGTAGCAAAGATTACAATTCTTAACATGTGAGGGTTACAGAATTAATTCCTAACAAATAATTCCTAACAGTAGCAAAATAGCACAAGCAATTTTTAACAGAAGCAAATAGCAAAGATTAGATTGATTTGTGTCACTATGTTCCTTCAATAGTGTTAGGATATGTGCAGAGTAACCCTTGTATAAAAAGGATATGCACACGGAAAATGGTTTATGAGAACAGTTATAAAGAAATATACAGCCACATAGAGTTGAACAAATTGTATTAATGTTTACTTGAAGAACTAGCACAGTCCAATAAACAGTCCATGTCATACATGTTTTTAACAGTCCAGAAATATCCAGTTATAAAGTCTTCTTACCAGTTCCATGTCTTTTACAGCAGGCAAATATCAAACCATAATACAACAAATAACCTTCAATATCAACAGAATATCAAAGTAAACAGGGTTAGTCAGTATCGGTCCGTAGTCAGTCAGTATCAGTATAAAGAGAGACCATCAGTGAAAAAGAGAAAAAGAAAGAGAATTAAACCGTGATCTATAGCTCACTCTTATGGCAACTTGTAGCATAATTAACCAATCAGAACACAAGCATAATACATTACAGTATTTTCCTTAAAGCTACATATAGATTTGTAGTTTATATATTGTCAACCCAACTACGTTATTTACATATACATAATAACTAGTTTATCCATGATAAGAGGGTAAGAGAAATGAATAGGTCCCCAGCATATGAAACTCTAATTGCACTGGAACAGCTGCCCAGGCTATTGGATGGGACCCTGAAGAAGTTAGCATCTAAGAATAGCATCTAAGAATAGCATACGAATGATAGCACAGTACATTCAGTTTATAGCCAGTTGCTTAATGACTATTCAAAATTACAATGGACCCCTCAAAAGCTACTTACAGCCCAGGGGTGGGATGCAAATATTTTTATTACCGGCTCTGTGGGTGTGGCTAGGTGGGCATGGCCATGTGACTTGATGGGCATGGCCTTTTTTGCAGCAGCACTCCCCGCGCTCCATTTTTTTTTGCCTCCTGGGTCTCAGGGAAGCCTCCTGGGAGAAGCAGTAAGACAGTGAGAGGGATCCCGGCACAGCTGATGGTCGAACAGCTGATCATTGGGAGGAAAAAAAGAAAGAAATGCCGGTAGCTGTTTTTTTACTACCAGTTCACCAGAACTGTGTCAAACCGGTAGAATACCACCACTGTTACAGCCTATTTATGAATGAATGACATCCACACACACAACCCTGCATAGTCACATGATTTCATTTTGAATGCAAATGGCTCATCTTTATGGCCATTTGCAGAGTCCCATGGTCATATGACCATGTTATGTGACTTTTTTTTTGCTGCTTTCTTTTGATTTCTGACCAAAAAAATGCCCACTGGGGAAAATTAACTTAATAACTGTCATGTTCATTTAGCAACTACCACAACAATGTCAAAAAAAATCAGGGTCTGCTCATGTGATGTGTTAATTTACAACCACAATGGCTTAACAAATGAAATTAGGGGCTAAATTACAGGCATAAGTCAAGGACTATCTGTATTTGCCTATCAGATGGCTAGGAAGGGATGGCTTGCCAAATAACAGGAGGCAAGGTCAGAGATGGATCCAGCAGCATTTACAGAGCAGTGATCCAATTGTTTCCTGAAACTGTAAAACTTATAAAAATGCCTATATACTCACAAAGGCTCCAAGGATTGCCCAAGAATCTATAAGAGCATTAAATGTCAATTAAAAGGATGGCAATGTGGCTGTGACCTTTGTAATTTCCCTGTTCCACACCAGGGCTTCTTTCTTTGCCGGTGGCAATTGGGACAGAAAGAATTGTAGCTTCATTTCACAAGAACCCATGAAGGAAGTATCTTCTGTGTATGCACACTCAAGCGTACATAGTACAAAGGCCCTCAAAGTGGTCATTATGGAGCCTTTGAGAGCTTGTGGTCTTCGTGAGACTTCAAGGAGCAACAATATTGCAAGTAAAGCAGCCATTTAAATGGTTGGAATTGCCTTAGTAAGTGACTTAAACTGATAAATGTGATCTGAGTTTTTAGTGCATCAGAATAGAATAGAAATAAAAAATGTTGAGTGTTAATAATAATGGAAGTGTGGCTCTAGAGTGCAAAATCATGCATGTTACTATAACAGTGGGTATTGGTTTCAATCAATATCTTCCCTCCTTTGTGGTGATCTAATTCCCCTTAATGATTATCCATCTGGGGAAACGATGCTGGTCTCTCAAATATTGGAAAACAAATAAATATAAATGTAATTATATTGTTTATATTCCTCATTAGATACAGATTTAAAAACTGCAAAGGAGAAATTCTGTTCCTTCTGCGATTTTGCATTTGTTAGCACTTTTTAAATGCATATAATTAACTGGAACATTGCTATCAACAGTTCTCTATAGGTCCAGTTTAGCACTTCTAATAATGGAAGAAAATATAGAGAACAAATCAGGAAAATTTAATAAATAAATAAAGAGTAACTTCCATCTCTAAACATTGTCTGACAGCTTCCATGGCTTTAATCAGTAAATTAATCAATTAAAGGTTTTGTATTTTGCCAAGGCCAATGCTCAGTTTAATTTAGTTTAAATTCTAATGTGTAATTGGATTGTATTAGCATTTTCTATCTAAAATGAATAGTAGCACTTATTTCCTATATTACTTTGCCCATGATTTAAGATCTCCAAAAAATATTGCTGTTGAACTTTAATTAATGTGGAAATGTATTTCCATTTAATACATTTATCAATCAAACTAACAAATCCAGGGGGATTTTTTTTGCATCAAAAGCACCAATTAGTACTTCGAAATTTGTGTAGCAAGCCACACTGAATAGTTCTAATATCCTTCTATTTGGAATCCAGATCCAGAATAATTGAAGAACCTTGAACCTAGGCACAAAAGATTTTTTTTGACATTTTTCACCAAATGATACACCTAACAAAATTGGGTGGATAAATTCTCTCTCAACCTAACCATTTCTAAGAGGCAGGACTTCCCTGAGACGGCAACAATAGTACCACAACTGAAAATGTCCAAAAGGAGTTTCTACATTATGTTTTCCCGAAATCAGCAGTCAATGAGGCTGCAAACAATGAGACAAATGAGGCTTTCATATCCCCTCCCCAACCCACTTTCTAATAAAATTAATGCAAGAACATCAAAAACCATCCATAGACCTTCCTTCTCTGATGTCTTTTGCTTTTGAAAACATTTTTAAACCTAATTGTTTTTCATTCATCTGAAAAGAAACTGATAGGAAAAATGGAGGAGACTTTCTCTGGTTGGTATCATTAAAGGAAAATGAGATTTCTCTGTATATTCCACTAAGACTCAATCTGTTGTCAACAGAGGATTGGGGTAGAAGGGACCTTTGCCACGAACATTCAAGATTACATATTGGTTCATGATTTTATAGTGTTTAAATAGCTAAGAATATATTGTGGACAGCCAATAAAACAAAGCAACGGATCATCAAATCAACACAGAGTTCTCATTCAAGGCACAAATGACCAGACTCAAATTATTCTATTCAGGACACATTAAGCAAAGACCCAGCTTTCTGGAAAAATCTGTAATGGTGGAAAAGGTGGAAGGAAAGAGAAAAAGAAGACAAACACTCAATTATGGTGGAGATGAATGCACAATTGGAAGACTTGAAAGATCAGGTTAGGGATAGATAATCATGGAGAAAATCTGCATGGTTGCTAGGCACCAAAAATTACTTATGATGGCATATAAACAATCAATCAATCAATCAAAGCTTGCAGTGGAAAAGTATTTGAAGAACAATAGTGAACTGATTGGAATCTGTGTAGAGTTGTTACAACACATCTCACATTCTGCTGAATTGTTCACTGTACTGTACACTGGTGCTCTGATTTAGTATCTCATTAAATCTCATTAATCACTCCAACTGCATTGTGGAAAACACATCTTTTTATTAGTTAAAAAGTCTTCAGAAATGTCAAAAAATATGGCAAGATATTGCTTGATCATCCTTGCAGTAAGGAAAGGGGTATAAGGTTTATTGGATTATCACGTATTAGAATGCGTTAACTACATCCTTCTTTTTTAATATTTTAGTTCACAGGTTGTTGCAGGTGTTTTATTCTGTATTTTCATCTATGAGCAATAAATAAATGTTGAACTTACTCACAGATGAAGGGCAAAAGCAGATAGGATTCAATCAGACTTCATACTAGCTTTGCTTGAGAGGATCTGTCTATAGATTTCTGACTCTGATTAGATCAGGAGAAGGAAAAATAAATGTTTAGACTTCTTCCTTAGGCCATATTTTTAGCCTTCACCTCCTTCTTTACTATTTACATTCACACAGATGCTTCCACAAATGTTGATGAGGGAAGATGCAAGGAGATGCACTTTATTTTATTTATTTTATTTTTATTTATTTGATGAAATACTTCTGGACTTTCTCAATTGTGTTAATATCACATACGTGATAAGGATTCCAGACTGATGAACTGTATTCGAGTATTGGTCTAGCAAATGTTTTGTATGCTCTGGTTAGTAGTGAGATATTACCAGAGAAAAAGCAACGTAGGATTAGGTTAACAACTCTTAATGCCTTTTTGGCTATGTAGTTGCAGTGAGCTCTAGCACTTAGATCATTAGAGGTGAGTATTCCCAGGTCCTTTACAGAGCTTGGGTCATCAACAAGATCTTGACTATTCAGTTTGTATTTTATTTTCTGATTTTTTTACCAATATGTAAGACAGAGCATTTATTTGTTGAGATTTGGAGTTGCCATATGTTAGACCATTCAGATACATAGTCTAGATCTTTTGAAGGGTAGTAGTATTGTCTGTGGTATTGAACAGCTTTACATCATCAGCGAAGAGAACGCAATTGCTCTTGATATGATCACAAAGGTCGTTTATGTAGATTATGAAGAGAGTTGGTCCTAGAACACTGCCTTGGGGAACACCACTATTGACAGGTACTGGATTTGATAGGGCGTTCCCAATTTTGA
Source organism: Notechis scutatus (assembly GCF_049901735.1). Lineage (NCBI taxonomy): Eukaryota > Metazoa > Chordata > Lepidosauria > Squamata > Elapidae > Notechis > Notechis scutatus. Next base: position 171,835,318 of record NC_142010.1, read on the forward strand.
CCATTTGTTGTCTGTTTGACAGGAATGCTTCTATCCAGTTATTCAGTTGTCCAGAGATACCATAAGATTTTATTTTTAGGAGTAGTTTGTCGTGTACCACTGAATCAAAGGCTTTGCAGAAGTCTATGTAGATTGCGTCTATTGCTTTGCCCTGGTCGAGTTGAGTAGTCCATATGTTTTTGCAGTGTAAGAGTTGCAGATTACAGGATAGTTTTTTTCTGAAACCAAATTGTTTATTGGAGAGTAGGTTGTTTGTCTCTAAATGGAGGATGATGGATTGGTTAATAATTGATTCCATGACTTTACAGGTGACGCAGCATAAGGAGATTGGTCTGTAATTTTCAACTAGGCTTGGGTCTCCTTTTTGAAGATGGGAATGACTGTGGCTTGTAACCATAGGTTGGGCAAGGAGCTGGTTCTGAAAGATCTTTCAAAGATTATGCTTAGAGGTTTGGCTATGGCAGCGGATAGTTTTCTTAAGAAGTAGGCACATATTCCATCCGGTCCAATAGATAGAGATGGTTTTAGGTTGCGTAGTGCTTTTTCAACACTTTCTGTTACAATGATGTGGTATTTTGTGTTTCTCTACTTTCTTCTCATCGGTTAAAATAGAAAAGAATAGAACTGGAAGGGGCCTTGGAGGTCTTCTAGTCCAGCCCCTGCTCTGGCAGGAGATCCTAGACAAGTGGCTGTCCAGTCTCTTCTTAAAAACCTCCAATGATGAAGCTCCCACGATCTCTGAAGCCAAGCTGTTCCACCAGTTAATTGTCCTCACTGTTAGGAAGTTTCTCCTTAATTTCAGGTTGCTTCTGTCAGAATATATTCATGAACTCGAATAGAGCATGGTAACAAGGTCAGCCAATGAATAGGCATAGCAAGTAAGTCAGCCAATGAGGACTGTGCTGGAAACTGAAACTAGAAATAGCTTAGGTGTGGCTCTATATTAAGTTCTGCTGCTCTGCAGAGCCCTGAGTCTATCTATTGAAAATGAAACTGCTTCTCTCCTCTGCTGTGTATGTTGCTTGCCTGCTGAACTAAAGTGAAACTGATGTCTGTTTCTGAGCTGCTGAGTTGCTGCTGAAGCTCTGCACTTGTAACACGTCTACTTCTGTTTGAGTTTGCTCCATGTTGGAGAAATCTACAATTGTATGTAAAATTTACTTAATATGTTTATAAAGACATAAAATCAGAGCCATCTGTGTTTATTTTTCTGGCGCTGCATTAACGCTGCAAAAACTCTGAACAGCTTCTCTCTGTGATTAGTTTCCAGCCCTTGTTTCTTGTTCTCATTGTCAAGAATTCCAAGTTGTCATTGTCAAGAATTCCAAGTTGTCATTGTCAAGAATGGGTGGCATCTGACATCATGATTACCATTGCAGCTTTGTTCTTCTGTGCCTATCAGCTATCGTACATATCTCAAATTGGTCACAGTTTTTTTTTTTTAACTGCAGCCTTGTGACAAAGCAATGTGCCTTGGTAGGGAAACATGTTCTAACTACCCTTTGTACTGTTTCTCCTAGACTTGGTGGGGTTCAATGCCTATCATTCAATGCCTTTTTTTTTAATCAATAAAAGATTTAATTTCCTCCTTTTGGTGCAAGCATGGTCTTTCTGCAGCCAATTAAAACCAAAGACCACATGATAATGTTAAAAAAAAAGGTAACGAGCTTTGCCTCCCATTTTCAATTTAGAAAGTTATTCTAGTTATTCCTGCTGCAGCTGGGACATTAGGGAGGTCCATTATTTGCTCGAGTAATTGCTGGGGACAGGCCAGAGCAATTTATGTGCAAGCAAAACTATCATTGCTAGAGCACCAATCCATGAACCTCAAAGGGCACGCATTGCACATTCCTTTTTTCTTTCTTTTTTATCAGAAATGGGGGAGGCAATGGCCAAGGGTTTCTGTTTTCATTGCAGAAATTGCAAAGTTGTAAACTGATTCTGCCGGTGTTAATTTTAATTCTGATCAAAACAGCGCTTCTGCTTTTTTTTTCTGGGGAATTGATCTCATTGAACTCAATTGGGCAGGCATGAATTCTCCTGAACTGGGCAAACAGCAGTTTATTCAAACTTTGTATTGGAGGCAGAAGTGCTTGGCAAACACTGTTAGTGGTCAGGGGAAAAAAGCAAGGGGGTTAGAAAGACATGTTGCGATGCTGCAGGGGTGGATGTAATTCGCTGCAAGGAAGCTACCAATATATACACACCTACCTCAAAATAAGCTTCTCCCCATTTCCAAACTAGTGATTGATAGGAGTGTGTCATCCAACCATCACTCAGCAGTAGCAAGAACAGGATTTATATTGCAATCATAAAGTCTGGGTGAGGAAATGGCCTTAATGTAGTGTAGTAATGGCTTGCAGCTAAAGAGGCACACTTACATATTTATTTATTGCACTCATATAGCACCAAATCTGAAGTGCCTCACTTTTGAAAATAAATCTATGCAACAACCAAATGAGTTGGGTTCAGAGCACTCATGGCACCTGTCACGGATGCCTTGATCCAGTGTTTCTCAAAGTTGGCAACTTTAAGATGTATGGACTTCCAGAATTCCTCAGCCAGCTCTGCAGGCTGGAGAACTGAACTCCACAGAGAAACAATTGTCGAATTGCAAACAGTTTGTTCCAATAGCACATGTCAGTAGCAAAAAAGTTGGGGTCCCCTACATCATCATCTTCTTTTAATGGCCCCATAATCCCTTGCTAGAGGGATTATAGAGTCTAGAGTCTAGGCTAGCAGAGTGTTTTAATGGCCGGATGCTCTTCCTGTTGCCAGTGCGGAGTTTTGTTCAGCAGATGTATTCTCAGTGTTCCCAGAGAGAGAAATAGCTGCCTCTACCTAAGATTGAACCCACAGCTTTCTGATTGGGAGGCGAGAGCTCCAGCTCTAGGCCACCGCACCACTCCCTGGTGGCCCCTGCATGCTGGGTTGCAAATATCATTTTGCCCTTTGACTCTGGATCTCTTTATAATCCTACTCAGTGAACAGGCAGAGGATCAGCTTCTTAAACTGCTACATTTTTTCTTTTCAGTAGATAGTAGAGAGGAGTTGATGCAGCTATGGCAGAGGTGGTATTCAGCAGGTTCTGACCAGTTCTGGAGAACCGGTAGCAGAAATTTTGAGTAGTTTGGAGAACCGGCAAACACCACCTCTTGACTGGCCCTGCCCCCATCTATTCTCTGCATCCCGAGTCCCTGCTGATCGGCTGGGACTTCTTTTGTTGCCCTGCACAGGAGAACGGAGCTGGAAAGCAGGTTAGTGGGGTGGGGAGGGAATGGGGATTTTGTAATAACCTTCCCCTGCTATGCCCACCAAGCCACACCATGCCCACCAAGCCATGCCCACAGAACTGGTAGTAAAAAAAAAGTTGAATCCCATCACTGAGCTAGAGGCATCTATGGCAATCCCAAAAGTTCAGGTGACAATCATCACAGTGCAGTCACAACTCTCATCTTATTTATTTTTTTAAATCCTGTGTGCAACTGATGTCCTTCCTTGAGGTGGCAAGGTTGGAGGTGGGTTTGTTTTTAGTTTTATCCCATTTAATTGGAATGAGTCTTATTAACCCTTTTCCAGATAAAAAAATCCTCCACCCCACCTCACCACCTTTGGTGTAAGCATAATAAACTAAATATAAAATAATTATTTGGGTGGCACATTTTTTTTTAAATGCTATCCTCTGTAGACTCTTTAGCAGAGGGTTTTTTTTTTCCCTTTGCCTTCCCATGCTGAGATCTTCACTTCTTGCAACAAGGCCAAATTGAACAGCCACTTTTGAGTTCTAGCAGTTTCTCATTTTAAATCCAAACCCTGGGGGTAAACTATATTCTCTAAAAAGACAAACACACTCACAGACACCCCCCACCCCCGGTTCAAATCCAGGCACCGGTTGCTTCAGCCATTGGGCGGCACAATGTCATTAAACCCCCTCTGAGAAGCCTCCTAAAACATGAACCAGTAAACATTTTAAAGCTTTGCTCCCAGATGTCGTACTTTACCTGCAAGAGCAAAGCCAGCTGAAAATTGCAACAACTCTTTGCTGAATAACCCCATTTCTGCAAAGCAGAAGGGACTGTCAGCAAAGTAGGGCACTGGTTCCTTTACAAATTGAGCAAGTCAGCATATTCCCTATAATTAAGAGTGCTGATATTGCCTGATGCTGTAGGTTTGCAAACGAGGAACACACACATACTGTATCTGGCACAACTTGCGAAAACTCTTGTGGTTTTTTTTTTCTTATTTTCTTTAACCACTCTGTAGGGCAGGAGATAAGTTTTAAAACTTCTGAGAGTGCTTTCGATGCATCTGAATCCAGAAAGGGGCTAATTAAGTGGCCCAAGGCTGGAAGACATTGCTCTCCATTCTTTCCAGGAGCAGAAAGATTTATGCAAACTTCTACCAAAACTAATTTTCTTCGTAGTGAAGATGTAGTTCTAATTCTGACAACTCCCTGCCCCCCAAACATCAAACTCTGTCTGTCAGTAGACTTCTGCTACCTGTCATTTTCTCTGTCTCGATCTCTCTCATCCAAATCTGGAACTCCGCCGCCTGCAGTCCGATCTAAGCATAGTACACAAAACTGTCTATTACAACGTCTTACCTGTCAACAACTTCTTCAGCCTCAATCACAATAATACACGGGCAAACAACCGATACAAAATCAAGGTAAACCGCTCCAAACTCGATTGCAGAAAATACGATTTCAGCAACAGAGTGGTCAACGCCTGGAACGCCCTACCCGATTTGTTACAGCCTCGAACCCTCATAGCTTCAACCTCAAACTGTCTACCATGGACCTCACCCCATTCTTAAGAGGTCCTTAAAGGGGGCGTGCATAAGCGCACCAGCGTGCCTACCGTCCCCGTCTTACTGTCTCCATTTATATCTGTATTTACTTCCTTTGTTCTTGTTTATGTTCATACTTATACTTGTTATCTTGTACATGTTTGACAAACAAACAAATAAATAAATATGTTTGATGAGTCCAAACAAGTTTTCAATCCCCACAAAAGCCAACGTGATGAGGCAACTTTTTTGGAGAAGGTAAGAGAGAGGGGCTGGGGGTTATTAAAAATTAAAGACTTTGATCCCATTAGCTGAGACAGCATTTCAGTAATTATGTAACTTATAAGGTAACCCTGCAAGCAACAATTCCGTGATAGCAAGCTGGGGCCATTAGCTGTTCCCAATGTAGAGAATGCCACAGGATTGGTTTCGCTTCTGACAGGCAATATAAACCACAGCTCAATCAGTGCTCCAAGAAAACAGTGGGCATCTCTAGCTCTGTCTGGGATGCATTGATTTCAAACAGGATTATTCATACCAATTACAGATTTTCAAGCAGTGGGACAGATTTGGCCTGCTGGGCTCATGCTGTTGAACAGCCTGGTTCATGGAGTATAATCTGGAGCTGCCTTTCCCCAGCCTGAGGCCTCTAAATTTGCCAGATCATAGATTGCTGGCCAATGTGGCTGTTAGCCCAGAGCCGTGTTGGCTAGCAGCTGTGCATCTGGTATATCTGATAGGTATCTGTTTTGAAACAAACCACAAATTTCTTCCGATTTATTGGGAACTTTGCTGGCCTATAGCGATATCTGGATTTTCACAGCTAGGCCTGTTGCCCTGTGTTTTCTTATGAATAATAGATAAATAGTGGGGAACGTAAGTTTTCTTGGGAGTTTTCATGATCAGAAGACCAGTCATTTTCAAAATGTAGGAGCTCACAAACCCATCAACTTGAAATCAGCCAGATCATTTGAGGAGGAACAGTTTAGCAAAATGGCCTTTGCCCAAAGTTTGCTCCCCAACTTCTGATTAATTCTTGAACACAGCTCGGCTGAATACAAATGGCTCTTATTCCTGACAAGACATGCACAGCTGTGTCCAACTTATATCTGCTTTACTTTGCTCACATATATCCCCTGTTTTGTTTCTCACCCAGATACCCACACACACAAAGAAGAAATACACTAGCTGCCTTAAAAAGTTACATTATTTTGAAACTTGGATGGTGACAATAGCATAATATTTTTAAAAGACTTTAAAATAATCTACTAATTCAGTTTCAAAAGGAGGATTGCATGAATTGATATATGATACCTATATCATTTTAACAAGCCTAACAACAAGCCCTTAAAAATAAGTTTGGGAAAGAAACATTCTTGATACTATACTTTCAGGCCAAATTGTGAAAAGTAACATTACCCAATCTCTACTCTATATGATAATCAAATTCTACCAAAAAAATCCCACATTCTTCTAGAAATTGCAAGATATATTTTAGTACTTGGGGTCATGAATGAGATTTCCACTCCTTTAAGACAAGTCACCTATTTCAGAAATAAATGCTGGAAACCTTTCTCTAAATGTCTTAGACTATATTACATTGTTATTTCTAGCTCAGCCTTGAAATGTGGAGTCCTTGGTAGAGTCCTTCAATCCTGAGCTACAAATATTTGATTCTATTATTCTCTCTCTTGGATTCTTGGAAATATACTGTAAATACTCTGCAAGGAGAGAATATACTTATTCCTCATCAGTCCACTCTATGATTAACTACATTAAGAAATTTGTTAAATCAGCTACACACAAACACAAATTGAAATTATTTGCTGCTGATATTGCATTTAAACTTACTCACCCCACAGGATCGTTAATATTATTGATAGAATATGTACAGCAATACAAGCTGGTCTTGGGTGACCACATTATTAAAAAGAAAAATGCTGAATCTATAAAAAGAAAACTCACTTGCTGATGTATAACTTGACACGATGAAAAGCAATGTGCCTATCTAGCAACAGACTTTAACATTCTGCTATTATTTCTGCTAAACAATTACTAAAAACAATCATTTTTTTTGGCCAAAATAAGATTTATTTAAAAATATTTACTAATTTAAAAACATGTCAGCAGATATTTTTGAGTGGAAAAACATGGTTAAAGAAAATTTCCTCTTTCAAAATGAATATCCTACCAAAGGATATTCTGTTTAAATAATTCCAATACAGTGCATTGTTTGGCACAGGAGAATAGTGAACTCTATATGGTCCAATAAGAAGACAAGGATTCAATTTAAAAATCAGCAGGGCTTGACAGAACAAGTGGTCTCATGGCTCCAAATCTGTGTTATTTTGCTACCTGTTTAACATAATGTATTACGTCTCCTGATAGCTCTACCACTTATACGGAAAGGGTAAGTCTTCCTGAGGGGCTATATAGAAATAGTTGGACCAAAATTGACAGAAATAAACAAATTATAAGAGATTATGCAATGCTAAGTAACTTACCATCAACATTCTAAGGTAGACCAGACTAAGAAAACAATGTTATATAGGCAGAGAGGGTATTCAGCAGGTTCTGACCAATTCTGGAGAACCAGTAGCGGAAATTTTGAGTAGTTCGGAGAACCGGCAAATACCACCTCTGACTGGCCCCGCCCCCATCCATTCTCTGCCTCCTGAGTCCCAGCTGATTGATTGGCTGGGTCTTCTTTTGTTGCCCTGCACAAGAGAACAGAGCTGGAAAACAGGTTAGTGAGGGGAGGGAATGGAGATTTTACAGTATCCTTCCCCTGCCACACCCACCAAGACCTACCCACCAAGCCACGGTACACTCACCAAGCCATGCCCACAGTAAACTCAAATTACTTTTATTGAAGCAACTACCAGAATCTTGCAAGTCTGAACATGCTTCCCCCTTCCGCCCTTTACATTCAGTCTACCAGGGAGGCGCTTAGCTGTTTCTTGAGTTCCTCTTGACTGATTATAGGTTTTTCTGTCCTTCAAAGCCATCCTTTATGTCCTCTACACTTACTGAATGTTGGGGATAAATACAGGAAAATAATAAATGCCTGTGGAGATTCTCCATCATCCAGGTCATGATTGTCCCAAAGGTGCCTTTCGGAAGGCAACTAGAGTTTCTTTGTTTTTCCTGGAGGACATTTGCTTCTCACCCAAGAAGCTTCTTCAGTTCTCAAGAAGCTTCTTGGATGAGAAGCAAAACATCTTCACTGAAAAAAACAAAGCCCAGCTGCATTCGAAAAAGCACCTTTCAGAAGTGAATACATACGGATTTTTTCTCTCTTGCTTCATTCTTAAACGAAGAGGAAGGCTTAAAGAAATTTGGTTAGTAGAGAAATAATTTCTTTAGATTACAAGATTTTATTGATAACGAAGACATATATAAAATCTCTTTGAGTCTCTTACTATTTATTGTATACGCATTCCTCTATATTTAATTGGTTTTGGTATTCAAATAAGCAGTGCAGCAGTAAAAATGTACAGAAACAAAGAGAGTTTTGAGAAGTATGAATTAATTTGAAAAGCTAATAAACACATACCATTGATCATTTCTAAGGCATGATTTATAAAATGTTAGTGAAGTATGATTCATATTGCAAATGTTAAGTTAAAGACTGTATAATTAAATAAATGCAAAACATGGATACAGTTAGAGAGCTGCAACAATGGGAATCTTAATGAAAGTAGAATATTAAATTTACTGCAAACACAATACCCATAGAAAACTGATATGTTTTACTGCCTGATAGTAGTTCAGTCTAGATTGCTGCAATGAATAATTCTTTTCCTGAAAAAAAAAATTGAAATGTAATGAGCAGATGTGATCCTTCTTTCATATGTAGGAACCAGTGGTGGAATTCAATTTTTTTTACTACCGGTTCTGTGGGCTTGGCTTGGTGGGCGTTGCAGGGGAAGGTTACTGCAAAATCCCCATTCCCTCCCCACCCTACTAACCTGCTTTCCAGCTCCATTCTCCTGTGCAGGGCAACAAAAGAAAACCCAGCCGATCAGCTGGGACTCGGGAGGCAGCAAATAGATGGGGGCGGGGCCAGTCAGAGGTGGTATATGCTGGTTCTCCGAACTATTCAAAATTTCTGCTACCAGTTCTCCAGAATTGGTCAGAACCTGCTGAATACCACCTCTGGTAGGAACAATGTTATAAAATCCAACTATATTTGAAAATGTTTTAGAATGAAAGAAATTTTGAAAGTTGCAATCACATTTTAATTGGAGATATTATTGTAAAATATTACCAAGCCAACCCTTCAAAATATAATGAAGTGCAACCTATTAAGAACACTCAATTCACTCAAAGCTTCACTTTCTTAATCACATTGGAATATAATAAATTTGCAGTTAAAAGAGGCATCTTTTAAAGCCAGTTGGTGAGTCAATAGTCCTTTCAGTTTAAAGAAAGAAAAAAAAGGAAATAATAATTTCAAGAACTTTCAATTAACACCAGAAAGCTTAATAAGAATCTGATATAAGAAAATTATAAATGGATACCAAGGACACTTCAAATGGGAAAGATTAATATTGTGGCAAAGGTATTTTTGATACTGTTTGGAAATAATTAGAAAACTAGATCATGCCTTTGTAGAAATGCTGATTGTTTAATGTCAAAGGGAAAAGACAATTGCTGAATTTTACAAAACAATGATATAAATATAATATGAGATAAATTATATAACCAGAACAGAGTGCCAGATTGGACTAAAACCTTAAGGACATAGAAAGGTAAAAAAAGAAAAGAAGGAGAAGACCTACATATCTTTTTTTTTCTTTTAATTTTGTAAATTATTCTTTTTTGGATTATACATAACAGAATGGCAACTACTCAGAAAGCAGCAAAACCTGGTGAACGGAGAAGAGGATCATTAGAGCAACTGACAGAAAAGGATATTCCTCCAGAGATATTACCAAAAATGTTTGAACAGATGGGGAAGAAGGTATCTGAATCTGTCCAATATGTTAAAAGTGATCGGGCTACATTTGAAGGGAGAATGGAAGAAAGATTTGTAAAGATGAAAGAGGAAATAAAAAAAGTTCAAAACTTGAAAAATCCTTAGAACAACTGGCTGGAGAAGTAAAACAAATTAAACTGTACTGAGATTATTATATGCACACAGAGAGAGAAAGATTCTGAAATATCCACAATGGAGAAATGGCTTTGAAGATGGCAGAATTTGCAGTGATGGCAAAAAAAAATAAATGATTTTCATGATTAAGGAAAACACAACTACATTTATCAATGACTGGAAACCCTTTATGGGTTTTTTTGTTGCAAACTGAGGAAACAATGTGATTTATGGGTTTGACAATTAGAAAAGTTAAAATGTGAAAATAAGGGAGCCACAATATAACTATGTAGAGACGGGATAACAGTAAATGCATTTATGACTGCTGTAAAAAAGATCAGAAAGGTTTTCTTTCTTTTTTTCTTATTCACTTTTCTCTTTTCCTCCTTTTCTTTTTCTTTAAATTTGTATTGTTTTTACTCTGTAAAAAAATCTCTGTAATATTAATTGCTTTTATATGTATGTGTGGTATTGAATTGGCATTGTATATGTTGTATTAATGTGGCTGCAAGGATTTAGTATACCTTTCATTGAAAAAGAACTTTGATGATCTCCTTGGTTAACTAAACAGTGGGAGTATATATCAACGTACAACTAATGTACATCTGAAATATATGGTTTTAAAAAAATAAACCTGACACAGACTTTAATTCAAACTGGAGACCATTTTCAATTTATAATCTTATACATGGAATTGTGCTGCATCCAACATTTGGTTTCTAAAGCTCGTATTTTAAGTGATTGTATAATTTATAATATTAATGGAATATATTATTTGCTACTTGTAGCTTCTCTTATGGCTTGAACAATATTAATCAAATGTATCTTAGTTTAAAACCCAAGAGAAAGAGAGAGATGTGGATTTTGACTAGAAAATGGATATTAAATATCTCATAATAGGTTCCTATTGGAATGTATTTATGATATTTCAGATTGGTTATTTATTCAACCGTATCTATGTCCAATTGTATTTACTGTGTTATTTATTCCTTATATTCTTTTAAAATATACAATAAAGAACTTTAAAAAGGACAAGGTATGATTAAGTAATTTCCTCCCTTCTATTGCAGATTGTGATTTTGCTGGTACTAAATATATAAACGAAAGAATATATGAATTAAAATGAAGACAATCTACTGAGGCATAGCTTTTGATTACAATTATAACAAATAGATGCATCTAAACTGAAATGATATGTGGTGTTGTACAGATGGGAAGAAATCCTACCTCAAGATGTTCAGATACAAAAGAGTTAATCAAACTTAAATCTGTCAAGATGGGCAGGGACTTTCAGTGCCCAGGAAAATTGAACAATCAAGTGTACAAAAATGCCCCTCTTTGAAAAGCATAAAAAGAGGACAGCAGTTCCATTTTGCCTTTGTTCTTTTTTCTTGCATTCTTAGGAGAAAATGTTATCTCTTCTCCAAAAAAATCTTGCCCCAACCTGGAAAACAGCTGAAGAATCAGAAGAAATAGCCATAAAGTATAGTGGAGCTAGATGTGGATTAGGATCCTTTTAATGAGCAATTTTATGGATTAGTCTGAGTTGTTTCTTTGCATCCTGAATTTCATTTTGTTCTATCTGTATTGATTATGTGTATTCCTCCCTGGAAAAGTAATTGCTGAGGAAATCCAGGAAGATCCACTATCTTTCCCTCTCCCTTTCTGATTAATAGATTAACACAGCTGGAAGGGACCTTGTAGCTCATCTAGTCCAACCCCCACCCCACCCAAAGAGGAGACCCTACACCATTTCTGACAAATGGCAGTCCAATCTCTTCTTGAAAGTCTCAACTGATGGCGCTCCCACAACTTCCGAGGGCAATCTGTTCCATTGGTTGATTGTTCTCGCTGTCAGAAAGTTTCTCCTTGTTTCCAGGTTAAATCTATCCTTGTTCAGTTTCCATCCATTATTCCTTGTCTGGCCTTCAGGTGCTTTGGAAAACAGGTTGACCTCTTCCTTTCTGTGGCAGCCACTCAAATATTGGAAGACTGCCATCATGTCTCCCCGGTCCTTCTCTTCACTAGACTAACCACGCCCAGTTCCTGCAACTGTTGATCATATGTTTTAGCCTCCAGTCCCCTAATCATCTTGGTTGCTCTTCTCTGCACTCTTTCTTGAATCTCAACATTTTTTTTATAGTGTGGTGTAGTGACCAAAACTGGATGCTCTCATATTCTTCAATTGTCAATCAGTTCCTTAACCTTAATTTAGCTAACGAAAGATATGTATCTTCTGCTAAGAGCTAGCACTCTTATTTTAACAGGAAATTTAGCTTGCTGCCTCTTCTGCTAAGTTACTGAGAAAACTGAGAATGGGCAGTGGGTTTTGTTTTGTTTTTTACTCTCTCCCTATTGAATAAAATGGTGAAAGAGTGGATTGTGACAATATTCCAAACAGGTCAATCGGAGGAGTGTGGAAGATGCAACACTAGGGGCTGTGGAGCATCAGGGACCCCCCCCACACACACACACACACTTGAAGGAGCAAGCGGGGCCAATCCACCACTTCCCCATGCATGTGTTTACAAATACTTAACACATCAGAAGAAAGTTTAAGGAAGGATTGGCTGTATCTGATAGTGCTTTAATGAGCTATAGTTAAATGGCTGTGTGTAGATAGACAAAGCTTCAGCAGAACTGATCACATAAGTTTGTCAGAGAGCGAGGTCTGTCAAAGAAGTTTACAAAATGAAAATGTATCACCAGATGAATTGATTATCCAAAAAATAATGACTTGTGCTGAGATGGAGAAATTAACCCTGATGTTACAAGAGAAAGAGGAATCTGAGTATTATAGGGTTTGGGAAAAACGGTATGACTGGATCGAGCTAAGATAGATGGAAGATGGAAAGATTAACGATAAGCAATATATAGGTTAAATTCTTACATTCGCATAAATTGTATATATTTGTAAATAATGCACAAAATAGTAGAATAAGATGAATGCCACAAAAGTTAATGTCAAGATATGTACATTTTTGTTTGTTTTTAAAGTTATAAAAGATTAATAAAGTTTATTAAAAAAAACAAAAACAAAGAAGTTTACAAAATGACACAAATGGAAGTCTCCACAAGCTGGTAGCATCAGCTATTGATGGTTATCACTGCATTATTCATGCTCTGCTGCTCAGGTCTCCTCAGTGTTTATATGAGCAACTGTTTTGTCCATCTGTGGTTGCATATGCTTAGTTTTTCTTTTCTTTTTTTAAAGCTACCAGAAATTTTTAGAAGGACCCAGAACTGCTGCCAGAAAATGTAAGGTGGGGAAAGAAGCTGGAAGCAAGGACCCAACAATCCAGGTCATCTGTGGTTGGTACAAGTAGTACTCAATTTACGACCACAATTGAGCCAAAATTTTCTGTTGCTAGTTGAGACAGCCAAGTGAGTTTTACAACCCCATTTTTTTTAAAAAAAAAAAAAACAAGTTTTATTAAAAATTTCAACAACAAACAAATCATTACATATTTAAATCTTTTCCTGTCTTTCTACAAAAATTTCCCCAATATTCTCATAAAACACAAACAAACACAAACAAACATAAAAAATCTTTTAGTAAGGTACCTTGGCCCCAGTTACCTCTCTTTGCATGGGCAGCGCATATCACTCTTCACAATTCTATCTTATTTAATCCATCTTAATTAAATCATTAAATTTATATCTTTTGCCCATTCATTATCCCTCTGTCTCTTCTTATAATAAAAAGAATTTCTCCTGAAATCACTAATCAGAGTATGATGCCTTTCTATCCTCCCCTAAGTTAGTAAAATTAACATTCAACATAACAAATACCCAATTCGGTTCTGCTTGGTACATTCTATCCACCAAAAATGTTTAAATACATTGTATCCTCCTTTCCTTCAATATTTTATTACATTTTAAAATCAGTCATTATTAAAAACTTCAACATTTTAATTTCTTATTAAATCTTAAACCATTCTAATTTACTATTTCAAATATAAATGTTACAATACCATCTTCTGTACCTAGCAGAATCTTTCTTACAGAAGTTTATATTTCATCCTTTGTCCCTAAAAAAAATTCCTCTTCTCCCATCCAATTTTAAAACTTTGAGGCTTTTCTCCGCCTTTCCCTTTCTTTCTTCCCCACCAAATCTTCCTACCCCCCTTCTTCTTCTAACCTCTGCCTTGCTGGGATCCCTTCTCTGTTGTGTTCCCTTTTTCTCTTGTTTGCTATCATTATATTTACTTTGCATCATATTTTTCTCTTTCTCAAATGTTTTTTTAAATCTTAAGTCCTTCATTTTCCTTGCTCTCTTCCTTCCTTCTTCCTTAGATAAGTTTTGGGATTCAATAAAGATGGCGTCTTCGTCTTTTCCTTGTTGTTGTTCTTCTGGAGCAACTTCTGTTTCCATCTGTTCCATTGTCTGTTGGTAATTGACCAGCGCCATTTCTAGAAATAAACCAACCCCATTTTACAACCTTTCTTGCCACAGTTATTGGCAAGAATGAATCACTGCTGTTGTTAAATTAGTAACCTGGTTGTAAAGTAAATCTGGTTTCCCCATTGACTTTGCGTGTCAGAAGGTCACAAAAGGTGATCGTGTGATCAATCATCATAAATAGCAATAGCATTTAGACTTATATAGCGCTTTATAGTGCTTTACAGCCCTCTCTAAGTGGTTTGCAGAGCCAGCATGTTGCCCCCAATAATCTGGGTCCTCATTGTACCCACCTCGGAAGGATGGAAGGCTAAGTCTACCTTGAGCCTGGTGGGATTTGAACTGCCAAATTGTAGGCAGCTGGCTGCAGAAGTAGCTTGCAGTACTGCACTCTAACCACTGCACCACAGAGGTTCCTAATATGAGCCATTTGCCAAGCATCCAAATTTTGATCACATGACCATGGGGATGCTGCAATGGTTGTGTGAAAAATGGTCAGAAGTCACTTTTTTCAGTGCCATTTTAACTTCGGTCATTAAACAAATGATTGTACTGTAACTCAAGGACCCACAATTGTATCTGAAATTACAAGCAGCTTCATTGTTGGAGAAAGAAAGAAGTGTGCTGCTCTTTGTGTTTCTGTGTGCCCCAGTATTGCTCTGCAGAAATTCAAGTTGCCTATTGAGTTTTGCAAATTCAAGGAGGCTGTTAAATTTTTGCAAAATTTTTGCTCTCCTACCCAAAGATACACCAAAAGAGAGTCATCAGTGAAATTGCAAGTGCTGCAATACATCGCACTTAACTTTCTAAGCAAGTAACACTACATTGGCATCGAAATAACTCTGTAGCAAGTAGTCAAGGATTCTGCCATTTTCCTAATAGAATACAATATGAGTAGCATTACAAAGTAATTTTCCCCTGCTTTAATTACTTATTTTGGTTTGCCAGTTCAAACTGATTTTCAAAGGTTTGGAACACTGTAGCAGTGGTTCAGAAAGGCTAAACTAAAGACATTTGAAATAAATTTCAGCCCCCTGAAAATCTAGGAAGTGGCATTGTTAACACACAAAGCTATAATTAAATTTAAATTTGTTGGTAAATTTAAATTTAACATAAAATAATTTGTTGCAGAAGTGGATTGGGGCTGAAAGGCGAAAGCAGAAGTAAAATGCTCCATCCCATATTTGGGTAGACTAGGATGCCCTGATAGGCCGGTCTCATTGGAAAAACACTTTACACAAAGCTGTAGATTATATTTTCCCAAGCCAATGCCCTAGGTCGGGTGGGCCCCGCCCTGGCCACTCCGCCCCCCCCCCCCCCCCGCCCGTTCAACGATTGGTACAGTAGTTTGTGAAGATTGAATGTTGCATTCTTTGTTTCCTTGAGGGGTACACAGGTCTCCGTGACTTGTTTTGTGGAGATTTTGCGTTTTTATATGTTTACTTGTGCTGACCTGGCCCGTCGTCAAATAACGGGCCCGCCAGCCCACCCTCCCTAGGTAGTATTTTGGACCACGTTTTCCACAATTCCCAGTCACTATCCATTCAAACTACAGGAAGTTTTAACTTTGTGTATCTAGAAGCTGCCAAATGGGGAAAAGACTCTATGTATATGGTAGATATAGAATAGTGGAATAGATCTCTGCTTGGGATAGATGAAGCCAATGAGTTGATTCCAGCATTTCCAAAAGCAGAAGAGTATTCCAAGAGATTGCCCCTTTAGGGGGGAGGCTGGTTTCCCTTGATCCCTTGGGTATCTAATCTAACCCTGGCTATCTAACATCTGTTATGCAGAACTAGAGAGTTCCCCAAAAGCTGTTTGGAAGATTTGGAGGAGGAACTATCCTGGCAAACAGGATCTGGCAAAAGAAAAGAAAACATCTTTGAGATTACAACTCTTCTGCAAGACATGGGAAAGGAGGCTTTGGAAAAGGAAGAGGCAGAAGAAGAGGGTACCAAACCACTCTGTGTTGCTTATAATTTGCCAAAATTATCTAGTACTCTTTAGAGTAGAACTAACAGAATAGTGGCCTTCTATATTGATCAGCTTTTAAAAAGCAGAAGGTGAAGCTGATTGCTTCATCCATCTGTCCAGAGAGTGTTTGGTGCTTGTGCCTTCCATGAATTGGTTTGAATCTGTGTGCATTCAAGCATGTCGGTAGTGCTGATTCAGGGTGACCACTTCCTTCTTCTGACAGGCATATCATCTTTAATAGTTATTGGCCAGGCAGATGCAGTGTGGTTTAGTCAACTGACAGATTCATTCCTCCCTTGCATTAGGTTACTTCTAGGTAATCAATGAGCAACAATGCTTCTCCCTTTTCCATCTCATTATGGAAGTGCTCCTAATCTGGTGAAGAGCACCTGCTTTTTATGTCTTGTTCAAAAATCATTATCTTTTTTATCTACCAGTTAAGAATTTTCTGGGTGCAGCAGGTAGAAAATACCCCATTGAGACATTGCATTGCCTTTCTCCTAGATAATATTTGGCAAGAGAAGCCTGTAGCCTGACAAGTTCTCTACAGGTTCTACAGGTTCTCACCTATTCACTAGATCTGGTTGTTAACATTCTAAGCAGATTGGGGAACCAGTTGTTAGAAGAAATTACTGGCCTAATCCTGTAAGGAAGGCAGGAAGGAAACATTCTGGTGTTGCTTACAGAAACTGCCTCTCCGTTAACCCTTATTACATTCTTGGCAGGACTAGACTTCCTGTCCCAGGAACATCTCTGGAGGTTTTTTCCTCTCCTTTGCTGGTACTTTGCTTGTGTGGAGTGACCATTCAAAGTTACAGTGGCACTGAAAAAAGTGACTTATGACCATTTTTCACACTTACGACTGTTGCAACATCCCCACAGTCTTGAGAGGCCAGGCGAGGAGATGCGTGCCTCAATGTGAGTGATATTGAGTTGGTCACACCCAGCCAATAACATGACCACCAAGCCACGTCCACCCAGTCACATGACCACTAAGCCACACCCACCACCTAAACCACGCCCACAGAACCGGTTGTTAAAAAATTTGAATCCCACCCCTGGGCAGCAGCATCGGTAATCCAGTGCAGAAGATCAATGAAAGGATATACTTGACACAGAAAGATTAATACAGTTATCTTCCTTGTCCCCCATCTCCTCCACTTTGCATTTTTTAAAAGTTTGCTACAGAATTATAAAATAAAACGTGGTGTTTATAACTTGATTCAAATTATTCCACCAATGTACAAAGGATGCCAAATTTCTGTCATTGTTCTATCATTCATTCTTTTCCCAAAAGGTCTGATATTGTAAAATACTTGTTTATACAATGAAAGTAGGTGTTAGCATTAGGGAAGGAGGAAAAATACACTTTATAAAAATGTATCAGGTGTTCAACTCTTAAATTACAAAATCCAGAATATATTTCTGGACTGAAATGACACATTGGGTGCCGCTATCTTTTTTGATGAAAACGGCTTCCGGTGAGCTTTCTACCCGGAAAAGCTCACCGGAAGCACTTTTTCATCAAAAAAGATGGCGGCGCTTCCAGCAAGCCAGCGCCCGGTAGGACCTGTTCCGCTGGCCGGCACCGGTCCGTGGACCGGTGGTTGGGGACCCCTGGACTAGATGACGTACAAGCTCCTCTTCCAATTCTTAATCTGTAAGTAAGTAAGGCATTGACCAATCACCATCAGTCAACTGCAAAAGACAGCTTTCCTTGGAACAGCTTACATTCTGCAATGATCCTTTTTTTTTAAATAAAGTTTTATTTGGGTTTTCACACATACAAAATACAAGTAAAACATCTTTTTTGAAAATAGCATGGTCCCGTATAACTTCTTTATACAGACACAAAACTCAATTTCATGCTCCTTTTTGTGTTCTATTCCATATCTTATACTATTCTACATTTTCTATATAGTTTTTCCCCTCTTTTAATTTTCTCAATTTTATTTTGATTATCTCATCTCAATTCAAATCATTATATTTATACTTTTGTCTGTTCTGTTTCAATTTCATATTATCTTTTCTCATTGAACAAATTTTCTCCTGTAGTTACTAATTGGAGTATGACACCTTTATATCTTTTAATTACATCCATTCAACTCTTATTTAAACTTCAATATATACCTTAAGGTTATGACCTTCAATATAATACATAATACATAACATCCAATCGAATTCTGCTTGGTACATTCTTATAATACACACTATATTTTTTTAAAAAAAGATTATAAATATATGTAATTATAAACCCTCATTCCATTCCAATTCAATTCTATCATTAATAATCATTAAAATCTTAACATCTTTAACACTTCTTTTCAATTAAATATCATACTTCCTTAAAGACACATATAATCTCCATAATTAATTTTTCCCTTATTTCTCTCCACATATGTTTTGTAAATCATTAAATATTCATTTTGTTACATTTATTTATTGACAAGCATTCCACTGAATTGCGATAGCTATTTTATCAAACATTTTAATCATACATTGTTTCATATTTTCTAAAATTATTTCTGTTTCTAACATAACAATACTATCTTATGTACCTTTGCAGAATCCTTTTTCCATTAAATTTTCACCCATTATCTCTAAATAGGCCCTGTTTCTCTATATTTTGTTTCTGTCCTTTATAACTTCTTTTCCTTTCTTTCTTCCCTCTCATCTTCTCCCTCTCCTTTTTACCCCCTTGTCTCTCTACTTCTAATTCTCTCTTCTGCATCTCCCTCTTCTGTTGCTTTCTGATTTTATACTTATTTTTCACTCTATTTTTTTGGGGGGGAGTTGTTTTTCCCAATCTTAAACTTTCCATTCTCTTTTCCCCCTTTCCTTTTTTCCCCCACCTAAGATTACTTGTTCATTAAAGATGGCTTCTTCTTTGTCACAATCTTCTTGTTCTGCAGGCATTTCTTGTTGTTTCTCATAATTCCAAATCTCCATTTCTAAAAACTGAAATACGAAGCCAAAAGAACCTCTCCCTTCTTGTGCATCTTCTTTGTACTTTTTAAGTTCCATTTTCAGTTCTTCTAAAAGTGGAGCCATTTTAAACAGTTTTAAACAACCACCCGATTGATTTTAGTCATTCAAATACAATAATCAAAAATCCAGAAATCATCAAGTAATCCAAATAGTCCCAAGTTATTTCTTCTTATTTCTTTTTCCACTTTCTCTTCCTGGGGTTTTTGTTGCGATATTTCAGTTAAAATGTATCTTTTGGAAGTCTTGTTGAGATTTTGCTGTACATTCTTTTTAATTCCAGGCAGTCTCCTCCCTTCCAGATCCTGCCCTTTTATTCTTTTTCTCTCCTTTCCTGTTTTCAAAAGCTTTTGATTATCCAGAAATCTTTGTTATCCCTTTGACTTTTTATTTTCAGCATTAAATGCCTATTAATGTCAAAGTGGATTTTTTCCCAATTTCTTGCTTAAGTCTCTTAGCTGTCAGTATAGGAAAAGGAGAGAAAAAAACCATTTTTCCCCTTTTCTCTCTCCTTCACAGCTTAAAAATCTTCTTAGGGAACAATGTTATTTTTTTTAATAGTTTCAATTCCAGGGTACCTTATTTGTTGCTTTTGCTGTTTGATCCGGTCAACCAAAACTTTCTCTTCTTATCTTCCTCCTGCACATTCTTTTCCGGTCGAGTTCTTCTTTGTGGTGGCCATTTCTGACCACCGCTACAACCGCCTTTGGGAAAGGGAGTAATGGCCAGCTGGGGAGGAGAGATGCAACTCTCCTCAACCCTGCAGGCAGTCTCCCCCTTCTTCACCACCTCTACGGGGTGGCTTAGCCCTGAAACCAGCCAGCTCGGGGCGCTCCAGCGGTGAGCACAGATCGAAGCCTCGCAAAGACGAGGTTTCGGTCTGTCGCCGAAGAAGCTCAAACTGGAAGTGTCTTCTGCAATGATACTTTTAACACCATCAAATATTAGCATCTGCCTCTCCCAGGTTCTTGGAAAGGACTCAGTAGATGGACAAAAATGCCAAATCCAATCTAAATATCTGCCTGATTGCAACCAGTTATAATCATCATCATCATATTTAATAAAAAGCCTTGATACAAAATATTTGCTACAGAAAAGCTGACATACAAAAATTGTAGACTTTGGTATAAAGGGGAAAGGAAGGAATTTTTTTAAAAAAAGCTAAGCACACAGGTCATTATAGAAATCCAACCAAAACAAACCTAGATGGGAAAGATTAAAACATAAGTGAAACAAAAGTGACAGACACCTTCATTTGTAATTTAGAGCTGTATTACTGGGTATCTATTAAAGGTCCATTCAAAAGCCATGGAGCTTTCTGGCCCTGCACTGGTCATCATCTGCATGCAGTTAATATAAAATTAAGATGGGCAGCACCTACTTCATACCTTCTCTTCTTCCTTTGATGTGCCCAGAAAAAGAACATCACAAATGAATGTCCCTTTCCATGAATGGCAAGAAAGAAATGGAGCCATTCAGAACATTAACATCTTTCCCAAGCTCTTCGTGAAACATCATCTCCTCAGTGTGGAGGAGTCTACCTTTTGATGCCTTGTGCTACCACTTCTGCCATTGACTATGTTGGGTGGAGGACAGAGTTGGTATTCAGCAGGTTCTGACCAGTTCTGGAGAACCGGTAGCGGAAATTTTGAGTAGTTCAGAGAACTGGCAAATACCACCTCTGACTGGCCCCGCCCCCATCTATTCCCTGCCTCCCTAGTCCCAGCTGATTGGCTGGGTCTTCTTTTGTTGCCCTGCACAGGAGAACGGAGCAGGAAAGCAGGTTAGTGAGGTGGGGAGGGAACAGGGATTTTACAGTAACCTTTCTCCAGAAGTGTGGTGGGAATGGACATTTTGTAGTCTCCTTCCCCTGACATGCCCACCAAGCCATGCCCACCAAGCCATGCCCACAGAACTGGTAGTAAAAAAAATTGAATTCCACCACTGGTGGAGGACGATACGATAAGTAGTCCAACATTCCTGGAAGGCATCCCCTTGGGGGGGAAAAACTGTGTTCAAGCTATCTCAAACAAGCAGCCATTTAAACTGTGTTGGATAACAACTTGCTGTTCTTGTTTCTTTGGCTATCAAACTCATAACCCAATTGCGACAAAATGTTTCATGTTTCAGAGATCAAAGTGCCCCCCCCCCCCCAAGCTAAGTATAAATTCCCTTTTTTTCAGAAATGCAATCTATTCCATCTTTCTTGCAACAGATAGCTCATCTATAATTCATAAATATTTGTTAATCAAATTTCTAGAAAGTCAGTTTGGTACAGTGGTTAGGCTAGAAATAAGGAGACTATGAGTTTTTGTCTGCCTTAGGCACAAAGGCGGCTGGGTGACCTTGAGCCAGTCACCCTCTCTCAGCCCTAGGAAGGAGGCAATGACAAACCACTTCTGAAATCTTGCAAGGAAACTGCAGGGACTTATCCATGCAGTCCTCAGGAGTCAAGACTGACTTGACTCCTGAAGAGGTGTGGGGCGGGGGGGGAGGGAGATTAGATGATAGATGATGGATGGATGGATCAGATATCTAGTATTCTGGTTTATATTTTTAATGATTAGAAATCACCATTACATACAGCTCCATACAGTTTTCCCATTTTAAATGCTGAAGGCCTAACCCCAATCCTGAGCAGAAGACAGAAGCCAAAACACTTTTTACATTACACAGTAATGAGCTTTTCTTGGCCTTTTACTATTATTGTTTTTACTGACTGGAAGTTCTGAGTACACTATTGGCTTAACTCTTTTGAGTGCTTATAATACAGCAGCATTTTTTTTTACAACATGCAGTGCAATTATTGTGTCTTTCTGCATTTAGAAGCATCCCAAGGGAAGCATATTTCATAAAATGCTAGAGACAATATTGATTTCGCTGAGCCTTTTGCATTTGCTAAACAGTTGGCCTCCGCCATGATCAATCCATGAATGACAAAGATGAACATTTGTGTACCCTGTCCATAAACACATTGGCTCTCAGTAAAGCAAATCCAATAAAGGAAGCACTTCTAAAATAGATCGTATATGAGGGCTGCCTGATCGCTTATGCCTGAAACCTTCAGGTTACCTTAATACAATTCTGTTGATTTATCCATACTAATGTGCTTTATAGGTAATACAAAGACTTGAAGGAAAGGAACAGACCCATACCTTCCTCCCACATTAGTTTTGTTATATAATTGAATTTTTCTGATTGCACTGCTGTAGGTGAGGAGACTTGAAGTTGTCTCTACGACGTGCCATTCAATATTTTCATCAATTCCTGTAACTTTTTGCCTTCCATAGTAGAGGAAGGCCAGAACTTAAAGGCCAACTAAATCTACTCCAGGCATGTAATACACTGCACTGAGATTTAAAAAAACAACAACAGATTTTATTCCAGACTGCTGTAGGAAATAACACTTAACAATGTCTAGTTTTATTCTTGCTCTCTTGCTTGCTTCTTCTTTTGTTTTATTCTAAATTTTCCATATAGCCTATGTAGCATCAGGAAACACAAACAATTGGGTAGAATAAATAAGCTGCAAATCTAATATTTTGAATCTTGCACCTTTACAGAAATAACCTAACAGTAAGCACATATTCCTTCAGTCCTAGAATGGACAACTGATTAGTAATTACCTAAGCGATTTTTTTTCAAAGTTAACTAATTAAGCAAACTGTAAATGTGATTGGCTCTTTTTCTCCCTGCTTGCTAGATTGAACTCTGCACTTCATAGTTCAGCTCTTAACTTTCCAACAGTGTGGCCCCTGCTGTTGATGATCAACGAGTTTTGACCCACTAGGAAATAAATCTCTGTTTTATTTTCTTGTTTCTGGTTTTATAATAGAAGTATTGTACATTATAATACAAAAAGAAGATTGTTATGTGCATGATCGTACAAATATGGTCATTCCAATTATAGAGTATTTCCACCAACAATATTTATGGTCTTGTAGATAATTATATGAAAGGGAATGAATTGGAAGAGAGTTTTGACATTTTGAAACAAATAAGCTCCAGCTAAAACATATCCCTTTTCCCTTATTTAATTTAAAGATTTTGACATTGTATGCATTGTATTGTAACAATGACAAATAATCTAGAACTCTGCAAAATGCATGGCAAGATTGCAGGGAAAGAAGCGAGCAATAAAACTGACAGAACAGAAAGTTGGAAAGATGTCATTTTATTTAGCAATTAAATTGTGCCAATGCATCCTTTTTAATTGACTGTAAAATAAGGCTTCTTTTTTCATACTTCACCTGAAAAATTGGTTAATTCATTTGCAGAGAACTACAAATCTCCAATACAATTAAATATACAGAAGTTAGAAGCAGAATAAATTCATCGGGAAGTCTAGCTGAAAGTAAAGGGTGGATGCATTCGCTCTGTAATTGCCTATAAAACAAGGTCTTTTGGTTCTGACTACCTGAAAGTTGGCAGTCAGGTCTGACAGCTATTTGAGGAGGTAAGAAACATTTTAAAATGTAGGCAAGAAAAGACTAGTTTATTCTGATGTCACTAGAAAAAAAATGAAACTTAATGAATGACTGCAATTCAAATTCATGAGAACTGAAACGAATGTTCAAATGAGATGAATTATTAATTCTCTCTCTCTCACACTCTCTCTCTCTCTCTCTCTCCCTCTCCTTCTCCCTCCCTCTCTCTCTCTCTCTTCCCTATACTTAGAATGCCTGGCTGCAAATGTATATTAAACTTATCATTGACCTACTCTTCTGTTAGGAGACTAAGACCCAGAGAATCGGAGAATGTTAGTACTCCGTTGAGCTCATGAAAAAGGTAGTAGGCTATAAGGCTTTAATGCTGGGAAAGGTGGAAGGAAAGAGAACCATCAGCCAGGTAGATGAACTCAGTGACAATGGTGATGATGCACTATTGGAAAACCTGAAAGACCAGGTTAGGGGAGAAAATCTAGGAGCTGATGATGACTTGATGGCATGCAATCAAACTAATTCACTAACCAAGTAATTCTCTCTGTGTGTGTGTGTGTGTGTGTGTGTGTGTGTGTGTGTGTTTATGTGCTCATAAACTTGAGTAAGAGTCAATTATAATTGCATTTTGCCAAATGCACGTTTGATTTCAAACAGCAGTGAGTATAAATAAAAGCTCAGTTTTAGTTTGGCTGCCAAATCTTCTGCTGAGAAGCCACATCACTGGTTCCTTGCCTAGCAGGAGATAGAAAATGACTCCCACTGCAAATCTCTGTAACATGAGGAGGAAGTCACCACAGGGATCCTCCATGATTAAACATACCCTTTAGAATTCAAGATATT
Organism: Notechis scutatus; assembly: GCF_049901735.1. NCBI lineage: Eukaryota > Metazoa > Chordata > Lepidosauria > Squamata > Elapidae > Notechis > Notechis scutatus. The sequence continues at coordinate 171,859,844 of NC_142010.1, forward strand.
ATTACCATATAATCTTCAATGCTAAGGCTGGCAATTTCTCCCTTGGCTGCTTCTTTAGGTCTGCATGCATAGAGTGGTTGGATGCTTTCAGAAAATCTATGCTCCAAAGCTAAAGACAACAATTTTCTGGCTTATTGTAATTTTGGTGCATAAATTACTTTGAAACACAGCAGCAATCGTAACAAATAATGATAACTTTAGGCTTTGGAGTTGGGTCAAAAGCAACTGATCTGAACCATATTTCTGAGTGAATAAATCTTAAGAATTCATTTACTCTGGAAAACTTTGTCTTTTTAAGTGAATATTTTTAATAGTTTTGAACAAATTCTATGCAAATATAAATAATTTGTGAAGCATGCTTTAATTTACAGGTAGTTAAAGAAAAACTCAGGACATAGAGTTCAATGAATTTCATACTATTGTAAAGTGTATACATTCAAATCATTGATTGTTTTATTTTTATTAGGTAAGCACAAGCTATTTTAAACCCCAAATGCTCCATTTCAAATTCAGATGCGTTGTTTTGAGTTGAAAATATGGTCATGACTGAAGTGATTTGAGTTTGAAAAGGCTGAGTTTCAAATCACAGTGTTTTTTCAGCTTAAATTATTTCCAGAGTAGTCAGAACTTCCATTTCAGATTTGAAACAACTATTTAGAAGCTCAAAAATAATTTGTGCTCCCCTAAACTTTACTTCTAGCTAATTTAAATTACTTGTGAATCAAAATACAGTTTTGAACTTTCTTCACAATTTCTATGAGTGAGAAACAAAAGACAGAAATGGAGTGAGGGGAAACAAGATGTTTAATGCTTTCGCTGAGAGATTTAACTCCAAGCCAGAAATGAATAACAGAGCTCCGAGTTATAATATTTTTGGACATGGTGCACAAATACTTACCAAAAGCTCCTTTCCATTTTTGAGTCCTACATTTATGTTCTATGCAATTCTTCAAAAAAAGAAAACCTTGAAAATCAGGAAGATAGAACAGGTCCAGTGAACCAGGCTAACCAATTGGGAAACTGTGCCTTCAATTCTGGAAGTCGTACTGGTCATCCCCAAGTTGAGGGAGGCTATATATTTTCATCACCTACATAAATCTAAGTGCATGCCTATAGCTTGGGGTACTATATCAAAGGCACATCGGTTGAGTTCATCACCTCAAATAGAGGTTGTCACTGCACTTTATCTAGGCAGACATTCTCAGCAGGCAGCCAAGAGGCCATTATGGCCTGAAACCTTAAGGAGAGAAGGTACCTGAATTCAACTTGCTTCCCCTTGAGTCTGAAATATGACTTTTGTCCTCTTGCCTTTCATTCCAAAAGGGCATGTAAAAAACAGAAGGCAGGAAACAAAAATGCCAGTTCCTATTTACAGTATGTGAACTGTACATCCTGTAAATACTGTACATACATTTCTCAAAACCAATTTTAAATGCTAATTTGTTAAACGAGCTGTTAAACATTAAGATATTGGGAGTAAGCTGGAGGGGTATTTCACTTTTCCTCTATTTTTTTGGTAATCAGGTAGATAGTACTTGAGCTCAACAGTCACAGAAAACATGAGAAATTGTATTTAGTTTAGCAAAACTGAATCAGCACTAGCAATGCCCACACCATCCACATAATATTTTCAATCTTTGGACACCTCTCAACAAAGGCAAAAGCTATCTTGGTTTTCAGAAAGTTTGAAGACAGAGCTCTTTTCTTTCTTCTTTCTTTCTTTCTTTCTTTCTTTCTTTCTTTCTTTCTTTCTTTCTTTCTTTCTTTTTTTCTTTTTTTCTTTTCTTTTCTTTTCTTTTCTTTTCTTCTCTCTCTCTCTCTCTCTGTTTCTGTCTTTCTCTTTCTCATTTTTCCCCATCTTTATTGTTTTTATAAAGGACTCAAGGCATCAAATATACCTAATACTCCTCCCTCCTACTATTTTCCCCACAACAACCCTGTGAGGTGGGTTGGGCTGAGAAAGACAGACTGGCCCAAAGTCACCCAATTGGCTTTCATGGCCAAAGCAGAAGTTGAACTCAGTTTCCTGTTTTCTAGGCTAGAACCAGTGGTGGGATTCAAATAAAAATTACTACCAGTTCTGTGGGAGTGGCTTGGTGGGCGTGGCAGGGAAAGGTTACTGCCAAATCCCATTTCCTTCCCACCCCACCCCACGAACCTGCTTTCCAGCTCCATTCTCCTGTGTAGGGCAACAAAAGAAGACCCAGTCAATTAGCTGGGGCTCGGGAAGCAGCCAGAGAATAGATGGGGGCAGGGTCAGTCAGAGGTGGTGTTTGCCGGTTCTCCAAACTACTCAAAATTTCCGCTACCGGTTCTCCAGAACTGGTCAGAACCTGCTGAATACCACCTCTTGCTAGAACCTTAACCACTATACCAAACTCTCTTTGTTTTCTTTTTTCTTTTCTTTAACTTTGCAAGATCCCATGTTTGTAGGTGATAAGTGAGGAGGTGATGTTTAATTTAGAATGGTTTTAATATAGCAGACAGAATTGGCCTTGGCATATTAGTCTATTATTATCATATTATTGTGACAGTGAAGAAGAATCCTATCCTTTAGTTCAGGGGTATCCAACCTTGGCAACTTTAAGACTTGTGGACTTCAACTCCCAGAATTCCTCAGCCAGCTTTGCTGGCTGAGGAATTCTGGGAGTTGAAGTCCACAAGTCTTAAAGTTGCCAAGGTTGGACACCCCTGCTTTAGTTCAATGAATTCCTATAGTGGAGATTTCATTCCCACCACCCCATTTAGGATTGCTAGTTTCCTTGCTGGTAGGCAATGAAGAACTAATGATCTTAAGCTAGGATTAAAGAGAAGGGAACTCGTGTCTTCACTGGATCCCTGCTGCTCTTAGCAGCCAACCTATGCTCTGCTTCCTTGTTGCCTGACCTACAGCTTGATCAGCTCTAATACTTCAAAAATGTCCCCTCCCCAAGTTTAACTTGGCTATTGCCTGTGCCCTAGAATTAGATAATTGGGCAAGAAAATAAGAATGGGCCAAATTCTTTACTAGCCTTAGATACAATTGTGATACGCCCCACTGGCTGAAATTAGGAACCTGCCCTAACCTTTGTTATAAACACACAAATACCCTGAATATTTTGTTATACCCAGATATACATTTGTACAGTATACACAAATATATGGTTACATTTTTATTAAATTTAAATAATAAAATAATTTAAATAATATTACCTCTTATATGATTATTCACACACCCACACAATATGTATTTTGTTAAACGCACATATCCCGTGAATATCACATTAAGCCCAAGAACATTTTCTGTGTAAATGACTTTAAATGTTAGGCACCGCAATTAAAATGGAGGACTGGTGGTTCAGGACGGAGCCCAGTGCAATTTTCACTAGCAGAAACTCTCTCTACACCGAACGACAAAGATAACTTTGCATTGGCCCTGCTATCACTATTATCAGCCTCAGGTTTGTGTCTACTCTAAAGACAGTCTTGGATTGGAAGCTCACGCTAATGATTGCAGCTTGCTCTCCTTTTGCCTTAGCAGGCTTATGAAACCTTTCTTCTCAATAGTATTAAATAGCTGCCTTTAAAAAAATAAAAGGCTTATTCTGTCTATTTTGCCAACACGGGGAATAACCAACCTATAAGCATCAACGAACGACTGGAAAAAAAAAATCAAGGGGTAATGCAACTTGAATTATTTAAGAGGGGCTTTGACTGACAAGGGAATCCTTTATGCTCCCCAGTATAGGGTGTTAAGTAGGGCTTAATGCTGTCCATAGCTCAGTGTCTGCCTTCTGATCACAGCCTTGAACAACCAAGCACCTGCCAACCAAAAAGGCTTATCACTCAGCCATGTCTCGCAGCCAGCCTGGTACTAAAATCATGCCGCTTCCTACATTTGAAATTCCCAAATATGCCTCCAAGGTTTGACATCCTTTCCCCATGTGTTGTTTTGGAAGAGTAGCTTTTAAAGGTATTACCTAAATGTTATCCAAAACTACCTGCCACTGTATTGTTGTAAGATTACAAGTATACCGGTTTCTTAGAGTAAACAAAAGGGTGAAAGTCTACAAACTTTTGCCATGGATGACTTTCCAAAGTCCATTAACTTTAGATGGATGTTTTGCATAAAATCATAATATAGCTGTTAGAGATTTATCCAAGAGCACTTTAGTTATTAAGATAATTATAAAGTCAATTAGACAGAGTAAGTAAAGAAAAAGAATTAATGAGTTAATTAATTCAACTACCCTCTCTTCACTAATGGAAGGCATCTGTCACCAGAAAAAGAAGGGGTTGACATCTTGAGATGATTCCCCTCCTTCCTGCAGGCTTCTGTCCACTTGCCCTCATCCCTAGATCAACTCCAAAGACATTTTTTACACATCAATTAACTGCAGCACCCATTGTTAAAAAGAAACTTTATAAGTATAGAGAACCATCACCGTTGCAGGCAGGAATGCTTTAAGAAAGCAAGGCTGTTCAAATGCTACAATTAATTAGAAAATGAGAGTAAATGGAAGAAAACAAAATGGAGCTGGAAGTGTTTCAAACAAATATCCATAGACTTTGAGGGAAGGAAAAAAAAACTGCAGCAACTGAGAAGTGGATTAACTTTTGACATTAATATCAGAATAAAGCTGAAACCTTTTGTCAGCTTATTCATTGGATGTGTAACCAGCACAGCTGTCTCGCTATCATGCCATGACTGGAGAAAGAATTAAACAATTGCAATTAATTGTATATTCTGAAGAAAATCTATTTCTGTGGTCCATAAAGTCGATGACTTGATGGCATGTAATCGTTTTTTAAAAATTTGGTTCTTTCCCACATTTAAGTGTTCTTTTTCACTCTACAATTTGATGTGGCACTGCTAGCTGGGTGTAGGACCCAGAATAACTTGTAAATAACAACCTTCTTCTTTGTGCCACAACCATTTGGCTGCCAATGCTGCCTGCATGTTTGGAAAGGGTATATTTTGCTACACAGAGGTTGAATTCCCACTATAATCCTCCCCATAATGACATAGTTATGAGCTAAATCTCTATATTAGAAATGTACCAATGTGGAGATCAATGTAAAGCCCCATTAAGTCAGGGGCTGGATGCCACAGCTGTTCCCAAATTCAGACTTATCTTCTCCCCAGAGACACTGAGTTCAATTGAGAGAGGCAAGGGCAAGGGCAAGAGCCTGATGCATCACTCAGGAGAAAGCAAAGCAAGTCTGTTCCCTTGAGGTTTCTAAAAGGCTTGGCCAACTTCTGGTGTTGTTCTTGCTTTTTTGTCCAAATTTTCTGAAGCTAAATGAACTGCTTAGTCACAGGTCCAGTTCATAGTAGTATATACCTCACTATATTGTAAACTGTACTGGGTATTTATAAAGTTCCTTTTCCATGCTGCACAAGATGATTTCTCCTAGAACAACTTTCTCCAGTCTACATTCTCCAGATATGTTGGTTTGCAATTCTACATTTCTTACTGGGAATACTGGGCATTGCCGTTCCAACACATCTGAAAGGGCATCCCTTTGGAAAAATGTGGATGTATTGGATTGTGTTATAAAAATACGGGATTACTGTTCCTCCTCTGCAAACTGTAATTTAACAAAAGCAATTCAACATTGTGCTTGGGGATACTCTTGCATATACCATACAAATCTGTTGACATTAGCACCATCCAACAAAGAAGATAAAGTGTGAAGACTAAAATAATGACAAAGAGCTCATTTTTACGCATTCTTCATTCAAGTACATACTTCATATAGTTTCACTAGAGTGGTCTATTTATGGTGATTTGTCAGTCTTTGAATTGATATGTATATCATAACAATTCTGAGATCTACACAGTTCTTTCACTTTGTTTTATCCCAGTCATTGGTGGGCTACAGTACCACAGTTCCTGGGAGTTGACCATGTACTGTTACAATGTATTCCTATGGTTCTTTAATGCCTTGCTTATCATAACAGAATCTTTTGTGGGTTTAGCTTCAACAGATGCATACAATATTGTCCTGAAATCTGTGGGCTAGAAAACAGCGATTCCATTACATGAAATAGTGATACTCCTATTACCAGTGACTATTTGCAAAATAATTCTTAATCTGATATATGTATTATTCCATTAGTAAGGTGCTTAGCAGAGTGTGATTTAAAATTGTTTCTGATTTAATCTATTGGTAATACTGCTCACGGATTTTGACCTGGTTGCTTTCTAATGAAATCATATTTTATACCACCAGGAGTCATTCTGAACTGAGTACTTGCAAAAATTAAATACTTCTTCTGCTGAGAAAATGCTACATTGAGGGCCTTTGAGAAATGCCCTGGGAAGTTGAAAGATCCTTCAACTGTTGTTCTTATCTTTTATGTTACCATTCCTGACATCAGATTTGTCACATTGGGTAGTTGTTTCTATAAACATGCCAAAATTCTTTGATCTAAAAAGCAATGGGGCATTGCTGGTACATGATGGGATGTGTCACCTTGGATAATGAACAAGTGTATGAACAATCCATGATGTTGCTGATGTTAACTGCATTAAAGGTATTAGTAGAGTATATATAATGTAATATTCTTCTATTTCCATTCTTAAAATAGTAGCTGAAAAAAAATATTTAAAATATATGCATAATTTATTTATAGAAGAGAACTGCAGATAGAGAATCATTAGAATTGAATTACTGCAGGAATTTCATCCTTACAAACTTGATACAAACCAATGTTTTAATTTAGAGGACCTTTATGTTGCGAAGTGACAGCTAAACAGATTGGGACAGGTTTATAGGCTGTGTTACCAAAACTGGTTTCACATTCAAGTTTGTCTGTAAGATATTTATTTGTTTGCTTGTTTGTTTGTTAAATTTAGGTATCACCCATCTCACTATCAAATGACTCTGTTTGATAGAGTCTACTACAACATCATAAAACACAGTATTAAAATAAGAGCATGAAAATATCAAAAGCATTAAGCATTAAAACTGACGCCAAAGCAGATAAAAAGAATCAATGTGTCGATAGGATGGGGATGAGATCTTCTCCTAATCTACAGGCCACTTCCAAAATGGGTTGCCCCCATCCAGGCTCTAAGCCAGTTGGCAAAGCCAGGTTTTCAAGCCCTTTCAGAAGGTCAAGAGGGTGGGAGCAGATCTCACCCCAAGGGCATGTTGCTCCACAGGGTGGGAGCTACAGCAGGAAAGTCTCTTCTCCTGCACCACCCCAACTTAAATTCCTTGACCGATTGAATCTAGAACATGCCTCTTCTGCTGGAGCAAGTGGGGTAGGCCAATCCCATTGGGGTAAAATGACTCCTCGGGTACGATAGGCAGAACTTCTAAATTAGACCTGCATATCACACAACCAGCCGCTAAGCTTACAGCCCACTAACATTTTTTTAAACAACCAATCCACTACCACTAAATATCACCATCACCAAGAAGGACCCACCACTTAGATTTTTGTAGCCATACTTTCTCCAAAAGGTATGCTGCTGAGTGCTTCCACTCCTCTGGGGCATTGCCAGTCCCATTTCCAGTACTGTGCTGCTAGCCAGCAAATAGCTGAGCAGCATGTCAGCTCTTCATTTATGGCCCACAATTATTTTAAGATACGGATCTAACCTGCTCTAGATTCTATTCTGAAAGTTTATTAAAGAAAGGAAAGGAAAACTTGAAATCTACATTGGCAGGAGGTCTAGGGAGTTACAATACCAAGTTGGGGCTTTCCCATATAAGTCCATGGGAATACAAGGGAAACTGCATGTGTGAAATAATAATCCAGCATGTGTGAAATCATAATCCAGCAAAGTAATGAATGATTTGGAATCAAGAGTAAGCTCACATCTTTAAATTGAGATGCTTTGGAGCATATAATCAAGGCTCGCTACTGGTATTTTGCTGTGTAATTGTATAATTTTGCTATATTGCTGTAGAAGACTTATTATCTTGTTCCAGGCTTCAATTTTGCAAGAGTATTAGGCAAAATTTACCAGTGAAGCAAGCAGATCACAGGTTTCAGGACCTTGGTCAGCTCCAAATGGAGCCGGTATGAATTTCTGCAAGCTACTCACAGCAGAAGGGAAAGATATTTCAATACTGTATAAGCTGCAGATTGTACTCCATGCAAGTCAAAGATGAGAACAGTTTACAAAGGAATTGATGGCCATGCTGACTTTTGGGTTTCTCTTGCAAAAATTGTATTTCTGGGGGTCTTTTCAGGTTTGTCAAATTACTCCGTCATCTGTACATCAGAGTGAGGCCAGATATCGTGATATTAATATACCTGTAGGTTTTGCAATATTCCTCAAGCCTTCCTAATCCTCACTAGGGCCTTCTGGATAACACTCAGTTTGAGGACATAGCTGTACTGTATATTTGGAGATTGCCACCCACCATGGCACTTTATGAGGATATTTCTTCCTCCATAAATTATTAGAAGCAAATACTATTGTGATAGGTGGTACCTGACTCAATAGTAGTAACTGTGAGAGGGATCTTGGAGTCCTAGTGGACAATCACTTAAATACTTTTGTTGCAGCTGCCAAAAAAGACAACACAGTTCTGGGCTACATTAACAGAGGGGTAGAACCAAGATCACGTGAAATGTTACCACCACTTTATAATGCCTTGGTATGACCACGCTTGGAATACTGCATCCATTTTTTGTCACCACAATGTAAAATAAATGTTGGGACTCTAGAAAGAGTGCAGAGAAGAGCAACAAGGATGAAAAGGGAGCTGGAGGCTAAAACATAAAGAACGATTGCTGGAATTGGGTATGTCTAGTTCAATGAAAAGAAGGACTAGGGGTGACATGATAGCAGTGTTCCAATATCTCAGGGGTTACCACAAAGAAGAGGGAGTCAAGCTATTCTCCAAAGCACTTGAAGACAAAACAAGAAGCAATGGATGGAACTTAATCAAGGACAGAAGCAACCTAGGACGTATAGGAGAAGAGGGGGGAATTTGACACCAGATGTGATGAATGTTAAAGCCTAATGCTTGCTCTCTTTTTTTTTGTTCAAACTAATTATATGCCATTGAAAAAATCACAAATTCAAATCTCAGTTGCTTCCACTATTCTATGAAATCTTTAATTCAAATGGGTCTATGGTGTGCTCATTACTGTGTTTCTGGTGATCCTAATTTGAAACAATATCTGCTTGGTATTATAGTAACATTAAGGCTCCAACTTGCACCCTGTTCATGTTTTTTCCTTGCCATTTATTTATCTGATATGATTTCAGATTTATTTTCCATAGGTAGATGAACATACTATATAAAGCTCATCTGTTCCACTTAATTCATTTAATATTAATTGATCATTCCAAACTAACAAAATGCCTTAATTTACATGGCACTGCATACCTTCATTTCCAAAGACTTCCCCCCATTCTATTTGATAGACATTTCATTGCTTTCAATCCTTGGAAGAATTGCCTCTGCAAAAAAGAAACCTATTGAATGTACTGAAGCATCAAGCAGCCATTGGAACCCAAAAATGCAAAGAAGAAAAACTGGAGGGGGGAAATTATATTATAAGCAGCTTGATGGGTTCTTTTTTATATAAAAAGGAAGATTAAAGACTAATGCAAACTAATATAAAATGAGAAGAAACTAAAAAGAAAGAAATGAGAAAGTTAAAAGTGGAAGGCGGGGACAAAGAAAAAGAAAAACAGAAAAGAAAAAAGATACAAAGAAACCTAAATGCAAGAGCAGTTAGATTAACTAAATATTTTTCAGGGGAAAAAGGGATTTTAAAAAATAATTTACATTATAAGCAACATGACTGGTTCTTTGTGAAAAAGACTGTTTGGTTTTGTGCTGAACCTGATATCAATTTGAACAGTACCATACTATACCATACCACACCAATATGCTACCATCACCAATACACTATATTGTCTAATATCTTTCTGACTAAGTTTCATAGTTTGTCTTTCAGGAAGTGGATACATTTTGGGGTCTGAGTCATTGCTTATATACTGAAACTTCCTATGGCTTAGCTTACAAAAACCTGTAAAGACTTCAATTAAACAACAATCACTCAGATCATTAAATAATTCCTTTTTATAAATTCTGTTTCCTGTTATATCAAAGAAGGAAGTAGTGCTTCCTTGCTTAGTAAACTATTCTTGGATGTATCAAACTTTAAAAACTATATAGCCAAACTGATAGAGAAAGCACATGTCCTCTACTGCTGGACCTGTAATAAAATGTTTGCCTCACTGCATCTAAATCAGGCTAAGACAGGTGGCCTCGGTCAAGCTATTGGATTATATATAGCAGGTAAAAAGGTAATGGGAGTACCATTTTGTTGATACTCTTCAACCTCTCATCAGCTTTTGATACTGTTGGCTATGGAAATGCTTAGCGATAGCAATAAGTGTTATATATCGCTTTGCAGCACTTTACAGCCCTCTCTAAGTGGTTTACACAGAGTCAGCCTATTGCCCCCAACAGTCTGGGTCCTCATTTTACCCACCTCGGATGAATGGAAGGCTGAATCAATCTTGAGTCTGGTGAGATGTGAACTGCTAAATGCTTAAGAAGATAGGGCCCTTTGTGATGGTTCAGCACTTATATTTCAGGGCTACCAGAAAGTAGAACTGGGAGGCTTCTATTTAATCCCTGAGAATTATCTAATGGGATATCCTACAAAGCTCTATTTTGTCTTCTTAATACCAATAGCCTTTGTTTAAGGATTAACTTATTTGGCAATTGTTCATACTTAGGATGGTGATAAAAATGAAATTGACAATCAGTCCTCTCATTCATGACCTTTGCAGGCCTGTAAAGCAAAAAGAAAGCTGAAGTAAGATTGTAAGCACATTCGTGGTTTCACTTAGCAACTGCTACACTTAACAACCAAGTTTCTGGCTCCAATTGTGGTTGCTAAATGAGGACTACTTGTACTTACAAAATCACTCACAGTTTGGTATTTTGTCATCGGTACACTAATTACTATCAGCTTTTTTTTTTTTTTCAAACAGCTCAGGGTTGGACATTTGGCAAGCTATCAAAAGCCTCCAAATTGTACAAGACTGGGTGCAGAAAAATAAGCTGAAATTAAATGCAGACAAAATAGAATTGCAATGGGGGGATGGGCCTTGAACATTCAGGAGATGCTTTGATTTAAGGGTTCTACTCCCTTAAATCCTAGGTCTGTAATCTGTAGACTCTCCTGGATTCAGCATCAACACTGAGCAGCCACATAACTTCCGTGGCAAGGAAAGCCTTGGCTGATAAATCAGATGCTTCATTGCCTGGAGAACAGAGACCTCCCTGCATATGTTGCCAGCCTCAAGGTTGGATTCCAGCATATGCATTTACAATGGTTCGGGATGTGGTAACACAAATAATAAAAACCACACCTAAGTCCTGTATTGAAACAGCTTCTTGGGATACCTTAGTTGCCTTCTAAGCATACTAAGTATGATAATATATTCAAGATTTCCGTCCGACAATCAGTTATATGCTTCATGCCTTCTATTTATATAATTTCCTTCAAGTGTTATCCTATTCTCCCACCAGCCTTTTACAAAGGAAAGCAAAGAGCCCTTTGCTCTTGTGCTTGATGCAGAAATGTAGGATGTAAGACACGTCAGGCTAAAACAGTGTCTTTAGACAGACCCACCTGATTGCATTTGACCTTGGTCCTTTTTTTCATTAAGAATGCGTCTGAGCCCAGGATGGATTCACAAGCAACTGAGCAGAAAATCTGATGTGTGCAGAAGCATTAATTTTCTGTGCATACCAGATCAGCACTGCTGCTAAACAATGTGCCCCTCAATCCAATTTAGACAAGCAGTATCTCTGAGAAGAAACGACAGGTAGCACGCGTCAGATGGAAACTCAAAGTGAAAGCCATAAATTAGAACTACCCAAAGATGCCCGCTGGAGTGGGAGATTATTCAGACTTTTAATTTTCAATCCCTTCTCATTCAGAAGGCAATGCATGAAGAGCAATTTATCTTTCAATAGGACTGCTTCAAATTTGGGACAAACAAGAGAGATGCTTGACAATTAGAAGCATTCAACTGAAGACATGATGTGGATACATAAAATTTTATACGCCAGCAAAAGAATCAGCAAGGGACTGAATACATTACTGGCATTCTGTGAAAAGTTCTGAAAAAAGGTGTTTTCTGTTACAAGCCAGGACACTTAACAATCAGAAGTGCTTTAGTTCCCTAAGGTTTACAAGCTCATTTTTCCATATGTTAAGGAACACTTTTTCAAGGAAAAATGCTTACAGAAATTATGGAAAATAGTGGCTATTTTTTCCAGGGAAATGAATAGCAAGGAGCAGACAATTTTAAACTAACAAATAAAAATAAAAATAACATTTCCCTGCCATGATCTAACTTTTTCCAATTTGCTCTAAGCTTGTTTCATTTTGTTTTTCAGCTACAAGTCCATGTACATTTATTGTCATGACATACATTCAAAATCCCTCAGGAAACATTCACTAGTCATGCAGACTAGAGAAATGGCAAACAGATCAAACTCCTTTTTCCTGTTCCTGAGAATTTTTCCATTCAAAGTTGTTTCTACCTAAAATGAGGAGAGGAGAGGAGAGAATAAAGATCTTTATATCTGCATATAATATAATCAACACAGAACAACAAGCAGTGTCCAAAGTGGAAGATTGCTGTAGATTTGGGTTCCAGATCCTGAATTGAGCTCTTTGAGGAAATTTCAAGAGATATTCCAGCTGAAGCAAACTGGATGAATCCCAGAGGTGGTATTCAGCAGGTTCTGACCAGTTCTTGGAGAACGGGTAGCGGAAATTTTGAGTAGTTCGGAGAACCAGCAAATACCGCCTCTGACTGGAGATTTTACAGTATCCTTCCCCTGTCACGCCCACCAAGCCACGCCCACAGAACCGGTAGTAAAAAAAAATTGAATCCCACCATTGATGAATCCCAATCAAAATCTTTGCAAATTTTTCATATTTCAGAGTGATTAGGAATTAAAGGCATAGATATTTTATTTGCAAAAACCTTATAAATTCTTCCCCCAGGTTCTTCATAAAAATAATATACTACTCATCTCCTTCTTAAAGGATGATGGAGAATAAAGAAACAGAAGTTGCATCATGCAGTAATTTGAAGTAAAAGAGAGAGCCTTTGTACTAAACTGTAAATGAAAGTATGGCAATTTTGTTGTGTTCTGTTTTTTTGTAAAGATATAATTTTACTTTTTCTAGAGTTCCCAATTTTTAAAAGCTACCTTGTATTTTGATTGGTCATTTTTCTTCCAAGAAAGAGTTTGATCACTGAACAAGTTTCATTGCATCCATAAAACATTTATTAGTATTATATTGGTGAGTGAATGTACGGAACCACATTATTTCACCACTTCCCATCTCTGCCTAGCTTCAGCTCTTCATCTGGGTACCATCATCCCGGTGTCCATTCTTTTATAAAGTGACAATATAACAGCATGAAATAATGGGTTTCTTTTTAAAGAATTAAAAAATTCTTTAGGATTGTTTGTAACATGTTCTTAGATCAAATTATAATTTGAATCCAATCCAGAGCCTGTCTATTGCCTCTAGTTCAGATATAACTGTAACAGGACTATAATTTCTTAAGCAGAGTAAGCACCACTTCTAAATACCTGCATGACGTCACTATGAAACTATCAAGCATGTTATTATCCTTCTCAGGATTGTACTCTATTCCTTAAGAATAAGAGAATTACTGAAGAGTAATTAATGAAGAGAACTACTGAAGAATAAGAGTAAGAACCACAATAGATAGATAGATGGATGGATGGATGGATGGATGGATGGATGGATGGATACCCTATGTTTCCCAGAAAATAAGACCAGGTCTTATTTTCTTTTGTGCCCCAAAATCAGCACTAGAGCTTCTTTGGGGGAGGGGTTCCATGTACGGGAGGCCCATTTCTCCTGCTTGCTTGGTCTCATACAAATATAAACAATTTTAGGAACTAACCACATTCTCTTAAAATGCAGCAAATGATCTCTACTTTCTATATCTTATCTCTTATCTATAAGCAAATCTTTCAAGCCTTGTCATTTACTCCTGGTCACCAAATAGTTACCAGAGATAACAAGATGCCTATTTTAATCATGATCAAATAAACCAGCTTTATATTCTTCTACTTTGAACAGTGTTGATCTTTAATCCCTTCAAATGCTGTCCTATAACTTAATTTCTTCTCAGTTTTTCTGTTCCTTCTCACAAAATCCTTCAAAACTTTAACATGTCTCTTGTAAATCCAACATAAGAAAGTTATCCAGGTCACCCCTTTAGTTTACTATTATTAACACATCAAGCAGTTTCATTTGTATATCCAGATTAGCATCCATATCATGCCAGCCTGTTACACTTAAATCCACTTTTACAACAGGCAAAATTTGTTTCTCTTCTATACATCTAAACCCAATCTAGCCAATAAAACAGATACTGTTAAAATTAACCTCTGGGTTCATTGTTCACAAATATCCTTTAGTATATCCAATGATGAAGTATTTTACTCCATTCTATATTAGTAAGTCAAATTTAAGTGTTCTTCTCCTTTAATTGCAATTTTTAATTCCTTCTGGTTTCCTCTAGTGTCCAACCTTAGAAATCATGTATTTTTAAAATAATTCAAAACAATGGCATTTTTCCCACAGGAAATTTTTTATAATTAATTTCAAAATCTTATTTCAAATCCATCTGGACTCTTAGTCAATTTGTAACTTTCCAGAATCAATATTCCAGTTACCCTTTTGTAGTTTATTCCCCAAAAAATTGTTTACAGTCCCCAAAACTTATATTTAAAAGAACATTATTGGTCCAAATTTAGTGTGGGGAGAGAAACCAATAAAAATAAAGAGCAGTTTCAAAATTGAGCAGGGGCTGCACAGAAAAATAAATATTCCATCCGAACATGCACACACCATTGCTATGTTTTACAGAATAAAATATAAGAGCCTCCTAAGACTATTGCTGGTCAAAGGGTTGGAAACAATTCCTGAAACAATGCTGTGCATTTTTTCCCCACCTTGTTTTTACCTGAAGAGTTGCTATCATTCTTGGACACATGCCTTCTATCACACAAAAACAAGGCAATCTATCACTGTCATATCATTTATCACTCGAAGTTGCTTCTACAGAGCATTTTATTTTCTAGGAAAGTTGCTTATTAACATCAGAGCTGCCTCAGCGAACTCATGAGACATCAGAGTTGGAGTTTAGGCTATTGTCGTAGACTGACTAATGGCCAGTTGTAGTCCTAACTGTAATCTGCAGATCTATCTCCTATATACAAAACCTGCCATAGCATATCATTCCATGTGTGCATGTGGGAAATAGAGGGCTGTTGGTTGTTGTTTTCATATCTTTGAAATGTGGATTGTGTGCCTGAGAAAACATGGGACAAATATTTTTATTGGAGCTTCGTAAGGACATTTTGTTGTGCTTTCAGTTTGAGAATTTGCCTTTAATTTAATTTTTCTAAGACAGGGGTGTCAAACTCAAGGGTGCTTAGATCTGGCCCATGGGGTTTCAGGAGGCCATCACAGCCAGAAACGAAGCCCGAGAGCCCATTTTCGCTGGCAGAGTCCTCAGGCACCCCCAACATGAGTGACGTCGAGTTAGCCATGCCCATCCTAACCACGCCCAACCCAGCCCCCTAGGTCAAACACAACCCTGATGTGGCCCTCAATGAAATCAAGCTTGACACCCCTGTTCTAAGATGTCTTTTGCCATTTTTGAAATGGTGTTTTGTCACTGGCTAGTTTGTTGCTTTGTTTTGAAAAAAAAAATTCCAACTGTTCTGTTAACTGGTCCCAAGAGTTTGTGGACTCCTAAGCACTTCCTAAGTACTAATCACGTTATAGAAGCCATGGTAAAACAGAAACTCCATGGGGCAAAAAGGGAAGCATGATGTGCTACTCCCAGTGCAATCCTTGGGTGAAGTTGATAAAATGGAAGATGCAGCCCCAGGAGTTATGATATTTATACATTTATTTATAAATGTAGAAATGTATTATTTATACATTTATCCCAAACCTACTTTAGGACCAGGCATAGCAAAGGACTTGATTTTCTTCTTGTTGTTCTTGCTCTGTGGTTCCTTGATTGAATGATAAGTTGAAGGTGCTCCTCCTCTCCCTTGCTTCCTAAAGGAAAAGTAGCATTTCCTTCCTTTCTCCCACTCTGAGGTCAGATGCGGAGTTTCTGTCGATGCCATGTAATTTCATTAATAAGCTTGACTTTTTGAAGCTGCTGCATGTAAATGCTTGAGACCTTAAGCCAGAGGTCTCTAAACTTGGCAACTTTGATACTTGTGGGCTTGAACTCCCAGAATTTTGGGAGTTGAAGTCCACAAGTTTTAAAGTTGCCAAGTTTGGGGACCCCTGCCTTAAGCCTTTCTTTGACTCCCACATATGTATTCTGCTAAATATGGACCTCATAAAGGATTCCAAGCGGTGTCAGCTGAGAATTTCTCCTGCAGTACCTTCCCGGAGCGTTACATTTGTGTGAACTTCCTTCTTACCTTCAGGTAATTGGAAAAGATTGCCCTGTGATTGAAACTACATTCTGTGAGTCGTTTATAGTTAAACTAGCTTTCCTTCCTTCCTATCTTTGGAGACTTACATTACTTGTTAGTGTTTGGGGATTAACCCCTAGCAGAGTATTGCAGCAGTAGTCAAGCCAGGAAGCCAAACGAGAGTGGAAGGGCCCCAGAGTATACACACACTGAACACAAACACTTCTTTGTAGTTTTAAATAGTTTTTAATCCATTTAGAGTTTAAAGCATTGTCATTCAGTCCATTAAGTCATTCACAGTATTTCCATCCAGTAAGACTCACTATTATAGTCCAAGTTAAGAGTCCTTGCAATATCTTTATCAGCCGATAAAGATATCTTCTCCTCCTCCGGTGCCTCTCTCCAGAGGAACAAACGCTGGATATTCAGCAAGAAGTTCAAACAGTAGAACAGTAGAATTACGCAGTAAATCAGCAAACAATAGCAAACAAGAACAGTTCAGTCACAGGCACTCACAGTCAGTAATCACAGTTAGTCACAGTAAGACACAGTTAGTCGCAGTAAGACACAGTTAGTCGCAGTAAGCTTTCCAGCTTCTAATGCTTCCTTATATTGTAACTTCTAACCGCACCCTTAATCGGCTAATTGCCTGCAGCATTGTGCTTAAAGTGATAAGCACTTAAACCATGATATCTAAGTTTTATATATTTATTCACCCAAACCATATTTGGTATCAATGTTATACCTAACATACTCCCTTTTGGGTGAAATAAATATATATAATACCTTACAATCTAACCCCATATTTTTCACAACTCTCCTGGTGCTTACTGGCACCTTGGGCTTTAGTAAAATTATCAGCTAAATTGTCCTCCGACATACAGTACTCTAGCTGAATCATCTTACTTCTTACAGATTGTCTCACGTTTAGGTATCTTAGATCTGTATGCTTGCTCCTTGTTTTTACTGCAATATTTGTGGCCATTTGAATTGCTGCCTGATTATCTTCATGTATAATTATAGGATAATCTACAGTTATACCTATATCAATTAACATTTGTTTATACATTATTAATTCTGTACATAACAGTGATAAACAGGAGAATTCTGCCTCCATAGTAGACAAACTTATATGCTGTTGTCTTATTGACTTCCAGCCTATTAATGTCTTACCCAGCATTATGGCTGTTCCTGAAGTCGACTTTCTAGTGTCTCTTTCTGATGCAAAGCTAGCATCTGCATAAGCACTCAGAATTAAATCACCCTTTGGTTCTAAATACAATGAATAATTCATTGTCTTTTAAGATATCTTAATATCCTCTTAGCTGCAATCCAGTGTCTTTCACACGGTGCAGAATTGAATCTAGCCAACTGATTCACGCAGTACGATATATCTGGTCTAGACCAATTACTAATATAAGTCAAACTACCAATTAAAGATTGATAAATCACCTTATCAAACTCCGGGCTTTGTTCATCAGTGTTGCTAAACTCCTGACTCATTGGAGTCTTAGCCGCTTACAAAGCTCCATCTTGTAATCTTTTAGCAATTTGCTTATCTTATCTTCCTGAGATATCTTAAAACCTTTCTGTGTTTTCTTTATATTCAAACCGAGATACTTCTTTATCTCCCTAATTGCTTGATCTTTATTCTCTTTCCTAATGATGCTATTATTTTATTTGCTTCATCATTAGTTTCAGTAATCAATGCAATGTCATCTGTGAATAGTAATAATAATGATACTTTCCCATTTGTCTCCCTCTTAAACAGACATGGATCGGCTAAACCAGCTTTAAATCCTATATTGTTTAGTTCCTTTACAATATACTGGTTCCATTCATAGCCTGATTGTTTAAGACCATAGAGGCTTTTCTTTAACAACCAACAATCATTATTATCCTTATTTTCACTTTTAATACCAACAGGTTTTTTCATATAAATAGTATGTTTTAATGGGGCGTGCAAGTAAGCAGTTTCCACATCTAGATGGTTAACTATATAGTTTTTACTAACTGCCCACACTAAAGCTGCCCTCAAGGTTGCTGCCTTAAGACTAGGTGCAAACACCTCATTGTAGTCATTGGCATTCTGCCTAAAACCTTGGGCTACTAACCTTGCCTTATGGATTAAATTACCATCTTTATCTATTTTTACCTTAAATATCCATTTGCAGCCAATGGATTTCTTTCCTACAGGTAATTTGGCATTTTCATACACTTTCATATCTCTTAATGAATTCAGTTCCTTATTCATTGCTGCATACCATCTTTCTTTTTCCTTAGTAGGATACTTTTTAATTTCTTCTACAGAATTAGGAACTTGATTAATCTGGCACACTGTGTTAGCCTGGTACCTATCAGGCGGTCTAGATACACGTGTAGTTCTTCTGGGAATTACAGGGCTTACAGGAGGACTTTCTTGAACTACTACCTGTTCATCTTCCTCATCCTGTTCAGCTATTGAATCTGTTTCTTCCTTTATGGGCACTATTTCATCCTGTATTTGTCTCTTTACTTTATTTTTAAAGTTACAGGGATAACTAATGGGATTTCTATAGGATTCAATAATTACATCTTTATTGGCATCCTGTTCTAATTTCTCCCATCCTTCATGTTCTAGAAATTGGGCACTAGCACTACATAACACTTTAGATGTGCCTTTCTCCCAAAATCTATATGCCCTATGGTTTGCCTGATAACCAACGAAGAAAAATCTTTTAGCTCTATGTTGCCCTTTTTTTCTGAGTTGTGCAGGAATATGCACCCATGCTGGTGCACCAAATGTGTGCAGGTAACTTAGGTCAGGTTTCCTGCCATGCCACCTGGTGAATGGTATTTCACCTGTTGTTGTATTAACAACATTGTTCAATATGTTATTAGCACACATTGTAGCCTCCCCACAAAGAATCAGGTAACCCAGAATCATTTAACATTGTTCTAACCATTGCCTGTAGTGTTTGGCCTCTTCTTTCAATAAAAGCATTATGTTCTGGCCTGTATGGAGCAGACTTCTTATGCTCTATTCCAGCTATCTTAAGTCTGTTCTGGAATTTGTTATTAATAAATTCCGTACCATTATCTGTCACCAGGGTTATCAGTTGTCGTTTAGACTTTCTTTCAGCAAACCTAAGCCAATTGAAAAAATGTTGATATGTTTCAGTTTTGCTTTTCATTAAATAGCAAAACCCATATCTAGAATAATGGTCCATAATGCTCAGTATATATCTAGCACCCCCATACTGGGTTTCTTTGGACCTATGATGTCTGCAAATACCACTTCTAAAGGTTCTTTTGTTTTGAAACCATTTAGCCTATTTGCAGGCAATACTTTGCTCTTATCTTCACAGCAAACATTACAACGCAAATATTTATCACAAGGTTTTAACCTTATTCCTTCAGATAACTCAACTGTACGTTTTAGCATTTTAAAATTTACATGCCCCAAACGCCTATGCAATAAATGGATACATTCATTATGAGGCTTTATATTATGAAATACAGTTTGTGCCTCCCTTTTCTTACTATTATCTAAGACATATAATGTTCCATTTAAAGCTGCAGTTACCCTTTGTTATCTTTTTCAATTATGCAATTATTATCTTTAAAAGTAATTACATAACCTAATTTATCTAATACCCTTACTGAAAGCAAATTAAACTTTAGTTGCGGTACATACAGCATTTTTATATCCTGGTTTATGCACGGACAATGTGCAAGACCTTCACCTTTCGCTTTAAGATTCCAGCCATTGGCAAGAGATATATGTTGAGAGCTTTTAGACATTTTTATAAATTTTGTCTTATCTCTTGTGATGCAGTGGGATGCGCCACTGTCAACCACCCATAGATCATTCTTCACATCAGATTTGCTAAACGTGGCTAGTTCAAATGCTTTCTTTGGCTTTTTACATTTTGGCTTTTTCTCTTTTTGCAGAATCTTGCCAAATGTCCTCTGCTTCCACAATTAAAACACTTTTTAATTGTGTATGCTGTTGAAGATAAATTCTCTTCTTCCAGGTGCTTTAATTTGCTTTGCTGGTTTCTTTCAAGCTTTGAAGATAATTTCTCTTCTTTCTTATCTTCTCTCAACTCGTCACGCTCACGCCTTCTTCTGGCTTCTTCTCATAGCCTGCCTGTAATCTCGGTTAATGAGAGGCTATCTTTTGGCAATACCTCTAACGAAGTCACATAGTCATCATAGCTTTGATCTAATGAAGATAATATGATGTAGACTTGTTGCAGTTCATTAAATATAAGCTCTTTTTCATGCAATTCTTGAAAAATGCTCTTCATACAGTTTAAATGAACTAACATATCTCCATTCCTCTGAAGATGCGTTAAAAAGCTTCCGTGTAAGATTTATATGTGCTCCTACACTGTCCCGAACATAAATCTTCCTGAGGTTCTCCCAGCAGTTTGCAGCATTTTCTTCTGCACGAATATGGACAAGCTGCTGATCACAGAGAGTCAGTCCAATGATGCATAAAGCCTGCTCATTCTTCAGTTTAAATTCTTGTAACTTTTCTTTATCATCATCATTAGCAGGATCCCAGCTACTCACATCTGGTGGGTTTGCTATAATGTCCCACAAACCTTCTCTGTGTAGAATTAAACTACATTTCATTGACCATGAAACATAGTTTGTTCCATCCAGCCTGGATATCATGGACAGTTGTGACAAATTTACTTGTGCCATTACTCTTCAGATATTTTGACTATTTTAAACTAATTAAAACAGTTTGTTTTTTACAGTAATGTGCAACTCACACCAACTCTCTCTGCTATATCCTGGTTAGTTAGACTATGCTGCTGGGCCCATAACCAATGTTAGTGTTTGGGGATTAACCCCTAGCAGAGTATTGCAGCAGTAGTCAAGCCAGGAAGCCAAACGAGAGTGGAAGGGCCCCAGAGTATACACACACTGAACACAAACACTTCTTTGTAGTTTAAATAGTTTTTAATCCATTTAGAGTTTAAAGCATTGTCATTCAGTCCATTAAGTCATTCACAGTATTTCCATCCAGTAAGACTCACTATTATAGTCCAAGTTAAGAGTCCTTGCAATATCTTTATCAGCCGATAAAGATATCTTCTCCTCCTCCGGTGCCTCTCTCCAGAGGAACAAACGCTGGATATTCAGCAAGAAGTTCAAACAGTAGAACAGTAGAATTACGCAGTAAATCAGCAAACAATAGCAAACAAGAACAGTTCAGTCACAGGCACTCACAGTCAGTAATCACAGTTAGTCACAGTAAGACACAGTTAGTCGCAGTAAGACACAGTTAGTCGCAGTAAGCTTTCCAGCTTCTAATGCTTCCTTATATTGTAACTTCTAACCGCACCCTTAATCGGCTAATTGCCTGCAGCATTGTGCTTAAAGTGATAAGCACTTAAACCATGATATCTAAGTTTTATATATTTATTCACCCAAACCATATTTGGTATCAATGTTATACCTAACATTACTGAATGAGCCAAAAGACGGTCAGGCTCAGGAGAGAAACCATATTAATATATTATGCACTCAGAACTGTTGAATTTAGGCAGAAGGACATTGATAATTCTATTCTACCATGTTATCCCAAACTAGGTTTTTGAAGTTAATACAGTAGTTAAAATGGGAAGAAGCATCTGCATAATGCTTCACATCAAAGCAACTTCATGCTATCACATGTACCTCCTCTCAAAGATAGAATTGCTTCCACCAGCTCTCTTTTGATAATAAATGCAAAGGGAACAAAGCAAGCACAGTACAGTATAGAGTTGGCAAGAGAACAGACTCGCCCGGATGGCTAAGCACAATTAGCAAATCCAGGACAATTTTGCAGAGGACAACAAAAATAGATTTGATGGGGGGAAGGAAATATCTAGGCAGTTGGGTCAACTTTCCCAGCCTTCGACCAGACAAAATAGAGTTCAGGAAAAGACCTCAAGCAGAGAGGAAAGGGAAGGGAGGTGGCATGCAAAAAGAAAGAAAGAAAGAAAATAAGTGTTAGATGATTGTATTAGAAGTTGTTAAGCAGGCCTAGAATTCTCATTCCAGAATTGGCACCTGCAAAACTATGTCAAATAGAGGTGATAAAAGCCTATAATATCAAGCAAACAGACTGGTTTAGTATAGAATATAGATATGTTGGCAATATGCTACCAATATCCATCCTGGCTCTTGTTGACCTCTCAGCAGCATTCAGTACCATCGATCATGATATCCCTCTTGGCCAGCTCTAGGAGTTGGAGTGAATGGCACTGTATTGAGCTGGTGCTCCTCCTTCCTCCAGGGTTGGTCACAGACAGTGTTGATAGGTGAGGAGGCAGGTAGGCCTCGGCCCTACTTTGTGGGGTGCCTGAGGGCTCAGTTCTCTCTCCTCTAACATCTACATGAGGCCACTGGATGAGGTGATCCATAGGTTTGGGTGACATATCATCAACATGTAGATTTCACCCAGCTTTATATATATCTATTCCAAGCTCCTTGTATGATGCTGTAGATATCCTATCCCAGTGACTGGAGGCCATTTTGGGTCTGGATCAGAAAAATGAGCTCTAACTCAACCCTAGCAAGATGGAGTGGCTATATTTGGAGCCAATGTTCTTCTGTCTCTACACTGGATAGGATGGCATTATCTCAGACAGTGCCAGTGCACAATCTGGAGGTCCTCATAAACTTACAGCAATGCACTCTACATGGGGCTGCCCTGAAGGGAATACAGACACTTCAACTGGCACAAAATGCAGCTGCACAGATAATGACACATGTAGCACCGCTATTCCATGAGCTGCACTGGTTGCCTGTGTGTTTCTGGGTGCAATTCAAATTGCCGGTTGTCACCTTTCGAGCTCTACATGGCTTGGGACTTGGGTTATCTGAGGTACCATTTTTCATCCAGCTCAATCCAACAGAGTGGGCACGCTGCCTATCCTGTCACCCAAAGACTGCCAGCTGGTGGGGACTAGAAGATGGGATTTCTCTGCTACAGACCCTGCCTTTAGTGCCTTATGGAATACCTCTCCCCTGAGAGATTAGAACGGCTCCAAACCTATTGGCTGTTTATAAGGCTTTAAAAACTTGGCCATGCACCTGGGATTGGGGCTCATAATGTCTTAAGGGCCCTGTTACTTGACTACTGTTGATTAATCATCACAGCTGCTGTTTGTACATATTTATTTTCTGAATGCCTTTATTTCTTTAATGTTTTAATTGTTTTATAATTTTAGACTTGTAGACCAAGTGACTCTTGCCACCAAGAGTCACTTGGTTGAGTTGGGTGGCTATAGAAATTGAATACATGCATACATACAGTACATACATATAACTCAGGAAGGGAGGATTCAAAGGAGATCCTTTAAATTAGAGACCTGTGAGTATGACATTTGTTCCAGATGAATTTGCAAAAATTATAACTAATTCCAAGATATTTAAATTGAAAGAAAACATTTGTAAAGGGGATATCTTCATCTTGTTAGAGTTTTGGGAGAATGGGAGACTTGAAAAATCTTTCATTTCAACCCCCCATCAAAAAAAAATAGCTATGGAATAAGTAGAAGAGCTTCTTGCAGATTTGAAGCCTTAAAAAGCTAAGAAAAACGTTCGATTTTTCACAACAGAGGTCGATATGCTTCTTCAGCAGAGCTCCAAAACTCGTCTGTTTTGCAAGGTCTTTGCACTGCTGCTCAGTTCAGTGAGTAGCACCATGATGGGTGTTTTGTTGCATATCCCAAGAGAATTATCTGTCTTAACATGTCTATCTCAGAAAATTATCTGTCTTGTACATGTCTATCTCAGAAAAATTCTGTTCATGTGCTTATGTTGTCAGGCTGCAGAGAAGTGATTGGCTTTTTGGTCATGCTGGAACTGATAATGCCCCTTATCCTATGACCACAAATGATGCTACTTGGCTTAAGAAGAACTGGCCACTTTATTCTCCTGCTGATGTTGATGCTGATGCTTGAAACAAAAGTGTCGGCCATCATGACTTCCTCCTAATACTTCCTGGCTAGAGGAAGAGGTCCATAGTGGTTTGCTGTTGATGCTACTTGCCTCTTCATCACTTAATGCTGCTTGACTGAAAAATGATGACAGCCTCTTGAGAATACCAGTTGGTTCTATTTGGTTAAAAAAGCTATGGTTATTGTGACAGCAGCCCATTGATGCTGTGAACATGTAGAATAACACTGAGATGATTATTCAGTTGCTTAAAAGTTTAAGAACTCTACAGTCAACAACCCATCAGCCTGATACACAACACATGATTGTCTTTGTCCCTGCCAAATTCTCTGCCTCCCAATTATGTTTAATTTAAAAAGAGCATCAGTGTCAGCCTCTCAGCGCCATCTTGATTTTCAAGAAAGCCTCTAGGTCTCATAGGGACTCCAGAAAAGAAACTGGTTGCACCAAGTCTTTGTCCAGCATGCTGTTGCTAAAAGAGAAAGGCCGATGAATCTCAGGAAGCATGCTGAGAAACTAGACATGGTGGGAGAATCCTCATCATCTGCCTTTTGGAAAACCGCAATTTTGAAACCATGGCAGCGCAGTGGTTAGAGTGCAGTACTGCAGGCTACTTCTACTGACTGCCGACTCCCTGCAATTTGGCAGTTCAAATCTCATGAGGCTCAAGGTTGACTCAGCCTTTCATCTTGCTGAGGTGGGTAAAATGAGGACCCAGATTGTTGGATGCAATAGACTGACTCTGTAAACAGCTTAGAGTGAGCTGCAAAGCATTGTAAAGCAGTATATAAGTCTAAGTGCTATTGCTATTTGTGACTGGTCACACTCAGCCTGACCGTCATTTGATAAATGGCCAAATCTCTTCCCCAGTGGCCATTCTTCCAAAATTCCAAATGTTCCTATCAGTCCTATGTCACAGCAGTCCACTTTTTCAATTTAAATAGCTATCATAAGCAAATGCAGTGAGAAGACATTTCATTTCACTCTTCTTTTATGGGCTTTTGACAAATGAGAGCGTAAGGACATTAAACCGATAATAGAGTTTTGAGATGTTTGTTCTTGGGACAAGTACAAAACTGAAGCATTTCAGTGCAAGTATAAATCAATGTCTGGCTGCTTCTTTGTGTACTCCTTTGATGTTCTCTTTCTGAATTCTAATGAACGTCTTGTCTCAGGATGAGTCAGACAGAACTGTACACAACTCCAAATCCCTGTATTTGCCCCCACCCCAAAAAAAGCCAATGTCTAGGAATCTCCAACTCAGTTGATTCTTGTACAAATGAGATGAGGATTTGTCTTCTCCCTAATGGCAAATCCAACTCATTCTGACACTTTCTCTAATTTAACTAATGCAGCCTGTAATTTGGAGGTAGACAGAAAACAAGATGTATCATTTTCAATCAATGCTGTGTTACATGGACTATAATTGGACTCAAGCTGCCTCGGGATCTTGGAATTCTCCCTTCAATCAGACTTTTCTGCAGTAAACTTCCCCAATGTAATGACAAAGATGGAGTGGATGGGCTGTAATCATATGGTAATCGCATGCAGTTCCTATTGATATATGATACACGCTGGCCTGGATAAATAAAAGAAGGTATGTGAATGCAACCTGCTCTGCACAGAGTTAGGCATTACATTTGCACTGAACAAGCATTAACCTAACAATGTATACGACTGCAGAGATATCTGTATTAATCCATTTCTATTTTAGGGAAAGATCAAATCAATCTGGATTGCTTTGTGAAAGGGGAATTGTTTTTTTCGCCTCCTACCTAGAAAAATTAGTCATAATCTTATATGAAAATTTGGCCCTTTGATATCATTCAGAAATGTGCATTCCCAAATTCTGCAGATTGAAGTCTTCCCATTTTGAATAAGTGGAAGGTATGAAGAATAACAAATGGCTCAAAATATTGACATATGTAAGCAATAGGAGAATCTCTCAATTTGCCTTCTATAGACCTCATTTTCTTCTAAGCTTGTGTTCCATTCCCTCTGCTTCCATGTCTCACATACTGACATGTGTATGCTACTTCATGTGAAAGTTTACATGCATGAAAACCAATAAATATTTTGTACAGAACGTAATATATAAACATTTGTCCAAGGTTTTTCCCAATGAAACAGGGAGGGTGACATTTTCTTGGACTTAAGATTGAGAAAAGACTAAATCACCACACACATAATACAAACTCAAGGAGTGCTCCACTGGATCTAGTTGTCAGTCTGTTTTATAGTAGCCAAGAGGCCATTGAAAGTCCTTGATTTAAAAAAAATACACAATGATGCATTTTCATCTTGTAGTCTCTTTGATACAAACAACGATGTAACGGATGAGCATAAGTGCACCAACGTGCCTACTGTCCCTGTCCTAATGTTTCCTTTTTATTCATATCCATTTCATGTATTAATACTCATGTTTATACTTGTATCTGTTATCTAATACATGCTTGACAAATAAATAAATAAACAAATAAACAAACAAACAAACAATGCAATCCATAGGGAGGTGAAGGAAGGTTAGGTAGACTCCTCACCCAGCAAAGTCTATTGAATTTTATACTAGTTTTATACTAGCTCAATAATGCACTGAGAAGCAACCTCTTCTTTAATTCTGAGATGTCTTCTTTTGCACCTGGTTCTGCTTAGTGGCATTAGAGGAGGAAGTCACCACTGTTGAGCCTTGAAAGCTCCACTTCAAAAGATCTGAAGACATTAAAGCAGTGTTTCTGAACCCCTCAGCTATTTTAAGAAGTGTGAACTTCAGCTCCCATTATTCCCTAGCAAGTATGGGGTCCCACACATCTGAAAGGTTCTGAGGTTAACTAACTGGGTTAAATCTTATTTGCTGCGGCTGTTAGGCAAATCTAGCTTTCCCTATTGACTTTGCTTGTCAGAAACTGGCTGCGAAATGTTGACCATGTGATCCCAGTCCTCTGTGACCATCGTAAAAGCGAGCCAGTTGTCAAATGCCTGGATTGTGATCCTATATCCAGAGGGATGCTACAACAGCCATATCTGCAGGGGTCAATCATAAGTCACTTTCTTCAGTGCTATCATAACCTCAATCAGCCATTATATGAATGGTCATAAATTGAGAACTGCCTGTACAACACATAGTACAATGTACAAGCCAAATTGCTGCATGCTGTGGGGTATTCTAACACCCTTCCAAATTATCTTGCCCCAACAGTATCTATGACACAACATTCACGAATGTCTTTGAAAGCAAAATGTCTTCAAAGAAAAACCAGAAAGTCCAGTTGCCTCTTGAAAAGAAAAAGAAAAAAAAGACCTTTGCCACAACATTCATGAGTCATATCCATCCACCTGATGCCTCTTCCCCATCCAGATTTATCTGCTGCCTCTGAGTACTTCTTCTCTTCCATAAATGTTTCCAACCCTTTGTCCTCCTTGCCTGCCTGCATCCAACCCTTCAGTTTCTGCATTATCTACATTTGCTCTTCAGTTTTCTCCGGATCCTTCCCCACATGCAAACAATCCCCGGGCCCCCGGGCTCATTTTTAACACCTTGCTTTTCCTCTGCAATCTGCTTCTGAGCTGTTTACCTATTTTTTTCTTATTTTGAATACCTCTTCTCGTAGTCCCTCAGACGGAAACTGGCTATTAGTCTTGGTGTTACAGCCCTCTCTACTGATCACGAAACAATTTGCAGCCGTCTCTTTCATTTTTCTGCTTATAGTTTTACCACACAGAGAAAAGTGAGGAATAAAATTCTATGGAACACATTGATTTTAAAACTTGGCTCTATGTGTGTGAGAGAGGGAGGGGGAGAGGGAGGGAGGGAGGGGGAGAGAGGGGGGAGGGAGGGAGAGAGAGAGGGAGAGAGAATGATTGTGTGTATCTTGGAGAAAAATAAACTGTTTAAAGATGTTTAATTAAAAACAATTAAAAAGTGACCTTGCTACTTTAGAGGCAGCCATTAACATGCCATTCAGAGTGCTGGAAACTGCCCTCCTGAGTCCGAGTTTAAGTACAAAATAATCAAATCGAACAAGGCTGAAGTCTCTTCCTTTCTACTGCATTACCCCAGAGCAGTGACCCAGAATCAGAACGTCTGCTTCTGACAGTAGCTCCCTGAGACTACAGACAAAGAGGTAGGGGAAAGAAGGTAAAAGACGATAAACAGCTCGGAAAGACCAATTTTAAATTGGAAAGGTTAACTTGAATTCACCAAGACAAATTATGGTATCCAGGACTGTCTTCATCAACAGGAGCTATTGCCTCCACAGGTAACATGTACTGCTGTGCAGACAGATATCAGAGGTGGTATTCAGCAGGTTCTGACCAGTTCTGGAGAACCGGTAGTGGAAATTTTGAGTAGTTCGGAGAACTGGCAAATTCCATCTCTGACTGAAGATTTTACAGTATCCGTCCCCTGCTATGCCCACCAAGCCACGCCCACAGAACCGGTAGTAAAATAATTTGAATCCCACCACTCACATATATGTAAGTACTAACCTGGATCTGTTGTTGGCTAGTGTAAGAAGTTATCACGTGTGCAAACTCCCCTTCTAGAAGAATGAAATATTTTGGGGAATAATAAAAAAGGCAGAATATTATATTTCCCCAAAGGAGAAACGGAGAAACATGCTCCAGTCCCGATTTCCTGCATAGTAAAACAGCTTCCAGCAGAAATCCTTAGAGATGGAGATTTGGGGCCTATTAAGAAATCTAGGCCAATCTATTCATAAAAAAAACATCTTCAGCTCCAGGGCAATGGGATTAAGGACAGGCCATGACCTTTAGGACATAATAGGATTAACCCACCATCATTAGAATAGCAAAAGATACCAGGCTCACTACATTGCACAACCCCTTGAAGAATTTCAAACACAAAACCCCAGTAACCTATAAAGACCCATCCACTCATTTAGCCATTAGGTCAGCTGCCCCAGAACTACATACTGTTGGTGGTTCCGTTCATCAATAAACAGAATATTTCTTTCCAATCAGCCTCCATTTTGTTTCCAGTGCCTTTCTCCCACCTTGGAACTGAACAAGATGGATTTTTCTCCCAACACCAGGAAAGGGGAAATGAAACCAATAGGCCCTGGGGTAAGGGATTATGTTGAGGATTGGAAGATTACCACGTCTTTATGTTTTCTCTGCTACAATCTGGTTACTGGTTGTATAAGCCTCCATTAAAAAAAAATCCCATGTCATAGAACTTAGGGTCCAGCTCATACACAGTACAGGTGTCATACTCAACTTACAACTTTTCCTTTAGTGACCATTCAAAGTTACAATGCCACTGAAAAAAAGTGGCTTAGGACCGTTTTTCATACCAACAACCACTGTAGCATCCTCCTGTTCATGTAATCAAAATTCGGATGCTTGGCAAGTGGTTCATATTTATGACGGTTACAGTGTCCCAGGGTCATGAGATCACCGACTGCTCTGACCCAGCTTTCGCAAGCAATGAGAAACTGCTTACTCACAAGTAACACAAACCCTTTTTTATTTAACTCAGGGCAGAAATGGTCTTTGTTCACAATTGATCAACAAATCTAAAAATAATTAGTCACAAATGAGAGTCTTTTCCCCTTCTGAAACAGAGCACGAACAATCTCTGTTCACATGAGAACTCAAGCTAAAAAGTCCTTCAACGATTAATCCAACCTGAGAGCCGGCTTATTGCTTTCCATTGCTCTCCTCTCTTCTCTATGAACACGCGCATCTGTTCCTCCCTCTCACTCAGCTCAGGTCCCAAAGACAACTGCCTGTCCACTTGGGGGAGGGTGGAAGGTACCGGCTCTGCCTCTGTCTCTGATGCTACTTCCTCATCAAAGCCTTCCAAAGGCTCCAAAGCCAGCCCAGGATCCCCTTCCCCCTCCTCACCTGACTCTGCTGCTAGCTCTGCTGGCAGCCGACGGGCCACAACACCTCCTGACAAGTTAAAGTCAATGGGTGTAGCCTGATTCACTCAACAACGGTGTAACTAATTTAGCAACGACAGTGATTTACTTAACAACTGTGGCAAGAAAAGTTGTAAAATGGGCCAAAACTCACTTAAAAACTGTCTTGCTTAGCCATGGAAATTTGAGGCTCAATTGTGGCTGTAAGCCGAGGACTACCTGTACTGAGTGTAGATTACCCTAATCAACTAAATATTTAACGTATATCAGATCTGAATTATGAATGACTATCAAAATATTGCTGAACTATCCTTCGTTATTGACTAGACTTAGATATGGTGTGCTGGTCACTTGAGGGTCATAGTGCCAAGGGCTCTATGGCATTCAGGTAACCACAAGTTTTGAGCCATTCTTGCCCTGAACAAAATTTCACGATTCCAGCTGCTTATTTTTCTTTACCCCACAAATGTGCCGCTTTAGGCAAGCAACAGTTAAACTGCTTAGCCAAGAGATTCTACTTATTAAAATCAAAATAATACAATTCGCATATAGTTTCTGTCATCTGAGACTTTCAAAGAACTTTATAAATATTCATGTATTTTTTTAAAAAAAAAACCAACAACCTGCAGTTATGCACAAACAACCATCACTCACAATAACTGCAGGGTTTTGAGTTATTAATCTTCCCCCCTCCTCCTCCTCCCCCCACTGCACACTATCCCACTGTATTTACATGGAAGTAAATCCCCTTTCCTATAACAGTTCCCCTCTCCCCCTCCCCCCTGCTAAAAAAAAAGGAATAATTTCTAACCTACGTGTGCGCATACATATTTGAGGGATCTTTAATTTATTTACAGGCTGGCTGTGTGCACTGGGCAGCCATAAATTTGTGGTTTTGTGCTTACTAAATTTAATTGTATCTATAGATGGGTTTTTATTTATTTTCTCTCCACCCCCACCTTGATTAGGTATTCATGGTGTGGGTAAATTGGTTTTCTCAAGCTGATCATTTAGCTATGCCGAGTAGGAGTTGCAACCCCAGAATGTCTGGATACTGGAGCCATCATTTAGCTGTAGGGGTTTTGTGATTTCTAGCCACCACAATGTAATTTGGGATCAACAATGCTGCCCCTGGAGACGGCCAGCAACTTGCGCTAACTTCAGCTCTTTTGCTGGCTGATGATTTGGAACTGAGATCCATAACTAGGAGAGAAAAGAGATACATTAAACGGCAACCTTTCCCAAACCAGCTTCATTAGAAGAATGGGTCTAAGCAGCATTAAAAAAACAAAACAAAAACTGTTTTTTATCAATAAGTTCCAGTTGATGAAAGCTGTGGAATGAATGCTGTTAGCATTTGAGTACAATGCCTTCTGTTATCCTTTGGCCTTTCTCCACTGTGGTTGCTTTGATATTTTTAGCAGTCTTGCTATAAAACTAGCTGTTTGGGGTTGCAATTGTAACCGATCACAGCCATCCCAATAGACTCTTTCTTCTCCTCTCCATTCCAACTCTCTTTTCATAGGTCCCGCCCTCCTTTCGCAACCGAATCTCTTTCTATGTGTTGGACTACAGCTCCCATTATCCTTGTGCGGCAGCAGCTGAAGATTTATTTAAAAATTCTAATCAAACATAACTGGAAAAGGTCTCCCAATAGGGAAAGTCATTCTAGATCTTCAGATTCCTCTCCTCACAACCTTCTTTTCTGAGTTTCCTCTCCTGACTTCGTTTTGCTGCAAAGCGATTTTCCTTCTTAACATTTCTTTTGTCATTATCCTAATCTGCTCCCTTTTCCTCAGTCATTCATTTCACTCAATATTTCCTTTCTTTTTCTTTTATCCATTATGTTCTTCCTTCCCCCCCCCTCCCCCCAATATATTTTTTTCTGGTCATTTTCTGCGTGAATAACAGACTTTATTACCTTTAAACTCTTTTTTTTTTTTTTTTTGCAGCTTAGTCTTTCTGTGATGTTAGAACTATTTAGCCAATGACAAGAGAAGCCTAGGAGCTTTAAGAGCTAATGCAGAAGTTTACAGAAGTTATAATATACAAAGGTCTTTGATAGATTGCCTCACGTGGTCACTGCAGGCTATCATTATCTCACTCTTACATAAACTATATGTCATTAGCTTTTTTTAAAAGCATTTTTAAAAAATAGCAGAACCAACATAATTTCAGCATGGTGAAATCATATATTTATGCCATTTGCAGATGAATTATTACAGAGAAATGCTTTTTAAAAACAGTTTACTGTAAGAACCTTTTCATGTTTTCCTTTGCAGAAATTGAAAATGGATCATCCATTTATTGTGTTTAGCTATTCTGGGGAGGGGGAGTTTCCTACATTTACAGTGGAACCAGAAAATGGCAATAAAATGGATAGCAATTTGGTCATAAAATAACTACTGGCAGTTACTACTTTAAAAATATAAAGAAGCTTCATTGTGAGATCAGTTTCATCTTCATGTTTGACTTGCTGGTCAAACCAGATTAGTTCTTTGTTATTGCTATACCTTGAACTGATAATAAATAGACATTTTGAAAAGAAAAAAGACTCTCATCCCTCTGAAAACTACTTTTATGTCAGTACTGTAATTTTCTACTTGAACTATCTTACGGTTATGACTGCTAAGTATTTGTATTCTGAGATATAATCTCTATTTCTTCATTCTTCATTGAACTGCTGCTGCATGTCATTCCTCTTTTCTGGCTGTTATAAAAAAATAAGTTCATGTTGGTGTTTTTGGTGTTTTTTAAGTGGGTGGTTGCTCAGTCTCAAAATGGAAAAAGATAATAGGCAAAAGGGACAGGAAATGGAAAGAAGAGGGAGAAGAGAAAGGAAAAAAAAAAAACCCAAGCAAAATGCAATCCAGGCCTACCAATTTTCCCACTCCTGGATTCAGGACAGGATAGCAGTTGGTGGCTTTTGCTCTCTCTCGGCCAATAGGCAGAGCCAAAATTGTGGTGGTGAATGCATGAGGCCAATATGTGCTCCCTTTTGGCTCTCCAGCACCCCACCCCACCCCCGTCTGAATGCAAGCAAAAGCTGATGGAGGAGTCAGAAGTGACTGAGGTAATTCACTCCACATTCATCACCCAGCACACCAAAGGCTGCTATGAAGCTGCTGCTTCACAGGGGACTCCAGTCGACATTCAGAGAAGGGCAACCGGGTACTTCATTATATAGGAAATTACAGGGCAGGCCCTTGCATCCTAGCCCAATATAACAAGACATGGACTACAAATTCAATAAACACTTCACCACAAAAAAAAGGTTTTAGCTCATAGAGTTAAATATATAAATATATTATATATTTATATTAAATAACATAAAAAATTTTATATTTTCCCTCATGAATTACAGCAGAGAAAACATTAAAATACACTAAGGGTAGAATTGGGATTTAGGGACAATTATATGGTGTAAATACCTCATTGGCCTAACAATAGGAGTCTGACTGCTCAGGAAGACAGCCCTGAGTAGGGGAAATGATGAAGGAGGTGGACTAGAACAGGGGTCCCCAACCACCGGTCCGCGGGCCGGGACCGGTCCGATGGAACAAGTCCTACCGGGCCGCTGGTTTGCTGGGCGCCGCCATCTTTTTGATGAAAAAGTGCTTCTGAGTGAGCTTTTCGGTAGAAAGCTCACAGGAAGCACTTTTCATCAAAAGATGGCGGCACCGCTCGTGAGCTTTCCGGGTGAAAGCCATTTCTACCCGGAAAAGCTCACAGCTGCTTGAACGCCGCATCTTTTTTGAAAAAGTGCTTCCGGTGAGGTCACCGGAGTACTTTTCATCAAAAAGATGGTGGCGCCAGCTGATGCCGGTACCGGGCCGCGGCGCCCAGCTGATGCCGGTACCGGGCCGCGGCATAAAAAAGGTTGGGGATCACTGGACTAGAAGACCACTGGGGGTATCTTCCAACGCTGTTATTCTGTATTCTGCATTCTAACCACTGCGCCCATGGCTCTATGTGTCCTGTATGGTTGCTGGAATATACGACATTGAGTCATTGTTTACTCTTAGCGACAACATAGATTTTTGTCATGACTCTCTATCCCTAACTTTTAAATGATTCATACAATATGGCCAACAACCATGGACAACAGGTGTAGTCCAATCAGTGTCTGATTAATGAATTAACCCCTGCAGTAAGGTTGTTTTTCCCCAAATTTATTCATGAGTATATCTTGTTGTGCTAATTGACACTTTTTAGCATTTGGGTAGAAGGTTACTATAAGTTTTGTAGAGGGATTTGGATTTTCCATTGCTGGCATCAGAATATTTAGATTGTCCCTGACAGCAAAGATATCAATTACTCAACTATGTGTAGCAGAATAAGAGGAAAACCTAGTGCAGTTTTCTGAACCCTCTGCATTCTGAGAAGTCAAAAGAAGAAAGAGTTTTCTCCCTAATTCCAGAAACTGATTTTCATGTAATTGCAAATGAATAGAAAGGCCTATCTCTAAGTGTTCTATGCCACTCAATATGATTGTTAGCCTTTAAAAAAGGGAAGGAAAGCTTCTTAGGAGCAATGCCACTAAAATGTTCATTTACTCATGCCAGTTGCAGAAAATTTTCTCTGGTAGGCAAAACTAATCCCCTCACGTTTAGAGAATCTCTGGCTTCAAATTATTTCAGATTAAACTTGTTTCAAATTGCCAGTGCAATTTGAAATTGTCTAATCAGTGAGGGAATTAAGATAGTCTTTAAGGAAGTGTTATCAAGGCAGCATCACTTACAAATAAAAGCTACTCCTTCACATGTTGCTAAATAAACCACTTTGCCCCAAAGCTTCTGAGCTGCCCTTCCACTGTATTAAAATATGTAGGATTTAATTCTACTGAAGTCCATGTAAAATAATTCTTCCAACCATGGTTCCTTCATAACAGCAGTGTTTGCTTTCATGGAGACTGGAATCTGGGTTATAGAGGAAACACTGCTTTTAATTGTTGGTAATTTTTTAAAGCACTTATATAGTTATTAGAGATGGTCAGTCACTGTTAGTACACTGTAACAGTAGTGGGATTCAAATTTTTTTACTACCGGTTCTGTGGGCGTGGCTTGGTGGGCATGGCTTGATGGGCGTGGCACAGGAAGGATACTGCAAAATCTCCATTCCCACTCCATTCCTGGGGGAAGGTTACTGCAAAATCCCATTCCCTCCCCACCGCACTAACCTGCTTTCTTGCTCTGTTCTCCTATGCAGGACAAAAAAAAAAAAAAGACCCAGCCGATCAGCTGGGACTTGAGAGGTAGAGAATAGTCAGAGGTGGCATTTGCCGGTTCCCTGAACTTCTCAAAATTTCCGCTACCGGTTCTCCAGAACTGGTCAGAACCTGCTGAATACCATCTCTGTACTCTAAGTGTGTTAAGAGTGATGGTAAGTTACACCATCATAGCTTTTCCAGCCCACCTGCTCATTTGACAGGAGAAGGGAGAGGGGGAAAGGAGTTTCTGGCTGCCATTGCCTGCATTATTCTAATCCTGAAGAGGAAAAGAGTAATCAGGAAGGTCCAAATAAAAAGATTAAGAAAGGGGAGCTAGGAAAAGATAAGATAATGTTATGTGCTGTACCACCACCATAATGCATTTACACTGAAAATTATGTTGCTGAAATTATTTTTTCAATGCATAAAAAATAAACAGGAATAAGTATGACAAAAAAATGTATTTTGTACTGACAAAAAAATCTAAACTAAGGTGTGCCCCCTCCCTTCCCCCAAGCTATTAATTTGCTTTTTGTGGGGTCTTTGGTGTTCTCTGAGCTTTGTTGTTTCTGTGCAGATATTTCATTACCAAATTAGAGGACATCTTCAGTGCTAGATGTTACCTAGTTTGGTAATGACATGTCTGCAAGAAAACAACCAAGCTCAGAGAACACCAAGGACAAATTTAACTCTGAGTTACAAATATTCTGTTTTATTGAGTTTGCATTTTATCTAACGGCTTGATCCTGGAAATCTTAGCAAAATGGGAAGAAGGGATTCCACTATTTCAGGTTTTGTCATTTCTGATACAAAGTACTACAAAACAGACTGAGCCAAAGAACTCCTCGAGTTCTCCTACAGCACTTGAGGCCCATCCTCACATCAACCATGGCACCAAGATGACCTATTTTAGAAAACATCTCCTTATGGCACAGCCTTGTCATAGTCCCAGTTCACTGCTGAAGAAACTTTAATCCATCCACAGCTGTCACTTTTAAATGAGCCTTTTTTCCATCTTCTCCTGACAAGCGTCTGGATGTATGAACAATCTGTGATACTTCATTCGTTACTTTTGGTTTTTGCATCTGCTGAGCTGCTGTTGGCTAAATTGCGGACACACCCCTCCTCTCTGATCACTGGACATGGCCTTTCAGGACCATTTTGACTTGGG
The DNA here is from genome assembly GCF_049901735.1 of Notechis scutatus. Classification (NCBI taxonomy): domain Eukaryota; kingdom Metazoa; phylum Chordata; class Lepidosauria; order Squamata; family Elapidae; genus Notechis; species Notechis scutatus. The sequence continues at coordinate 171,896,535 of NC_142010.1, forward strand.
ATGAAAAAAGCCACTGCCTACATAATGCCAGATCAGTAAATTGATGTCCCAAAATAGCCTGACATAAGGGTGGCCCAGGATAAAACAGGAGAGACCTCTTTCAATGCATTGTGTAAGCTAACTCCTGCTTCACCCTGTAATCCTATTATACCCTAAGCAATCCTATTGTTGCTTAGGCTTTATTGAACACAAACCTATTGAACATTCAAAAGATTGTTATCTGTTATATAGATATGTAGAGTCAGATATTTTCTAACTCACAACTGCTCACCATGTAATAGCTACTGAATCTCACACTTACAACAAAGCTTTAAAACCCAGTTGTGTCCCATTCCCAAATCAACTGGGGTATGCTCCAAGGCACTGAATGAGGACTTCTCTTCTGATTAGAAGCAGAGAGAGTCAACATTTCTCTACTGTAGATTACCCTTCCCCAAGTGATTATGAGAAAGGGACAAAGGATCCTTGGCTGGAGTCCAGTCACTTTTAGATCCTCTAGCAACTCTCCAAGAAGCCAAGGCCCTAATAAATTTATGGTAGAGAACAGTGCTAGAGATCAAATGTCCATTTGGTAGTCCAAGATCTTCCCATTATTCCAAGTTCAGGATTGGGGCCTTGCTGGATTCCTATAAAAGGGGAAACAGAAAGGAAGCTGTGTAAAATTACTCACCTTTGCCCAATAAATGCTATTGTGACTGTGAGAACATCTCCTTTGTTAAGAGCCGTTCTCTTTGCCAACTCCTTTGTTGAGTAACAGCTCCAGGTGCAAAAGTGTTCTTATCCAGCTCAAGATTAACAGAGTTGGACAACACTCAATGAAAATGCAGACTCATGCAAATCCCTGCTATACTCTAAATCTGTCTTCCCCAATGTCACATCTTCTGGATGTGATTGGTTTATAATGCCTGTCATCCCTGACCAGTTTGTGATGATAGATAAGGATGTTTGACCCATGTCAAGGGCACCACAATATGGAAATCTGGCATAGAACTTGCAATCCAAACATTCTGAGCATTGTGCTTAGATTATTTATGGAGGTTTTTTTTTCATGGCAAGCTATATTTAAAGCAAAAAAACTGATTCTTCAACCAAAAAGTTTCCTCACTGTAGTTTAAGAAAATAGTAATTAGACCATCTCTGTCTTCTAGAATCCAAAGATTCAAGGAAAAAAATAGAAAATACAGAGAAAAGCAAACAAAGTGATGATTGTTACTTTGGTAGCCCCAGAGAATAGAAATAAATGTATTGTGCTCTGAATGCAGTGTGTCTTATTTTCTTTCTGAGCTGGCCTATCATTCTTTGCATTCTCCTATTTTTTCAATCACTATTTTTCCCCTTCTTCTTTTGCTTAATTTACCTCTTCTCCTCTTTTTTTGAGATAAAATGGGCGTTGGTTCTTACCTGATACGCCTCTTCTCGTGGAACTGCATAGAGCATCCAGAGAGTGGGAGGTGCTTCAGTCCTTCCTTCTCACAGGCTGAGTTATAATTGAAGAACGCTCCTCCTTCCTCCACGTGGCTCCCTGCGTTCTCCCAGTTTCGCGAAGCGAGAGGACAACCACAATCCTCTAACTGAACTAGTTAACAACTCAATTATATTGGCCGAAAACAGAATTCCCTACCAGACGGACCAAGAAGGGTGGGGCTGGATGCTCTACGCAGTTCCATGAGAAGAGGCGTATCAGGTAAGAACCAACGCCCATTCTCCGTAGAACTGCTGCGAGCATCCAGAGAGTGGGACATACCAAAGCATGTTTGTCCTACGGGCGGGACTCCGTCTGGATTGGAATCTCCTTAGGATCCCCAACCACCTGCTGTAGGACTCGCCTGCCAAAGGGCGCTTCAGCCGGCGAAAGTGTCAATCTTATAGTGGCGTATGAAAGGTGACGGAGAGGCCCAAGTGGCCGCCCGGCAAATGTCAAGAAGCGAGGCTTGAGTAGCCCAGGCTATTGATGTAGCTGCACTCCTGGTGGAGTGAGCCGTTATCCCACTGGGGATTGGAAGAGCTTGAACTGAATAGGCCTTGGAAATGGTTGCCCTAATCCACCGGCCTACCGTGGATGGTGGTACCTTCTGACCCAGCGTTTTAGGCTGAAGCGACAAAAACAGGGACTCCGATCTCCTGATGGATTGCGTGCGACATATGTAAATACGCAGTGCCCTTCGAACATCGAGGGTGTGCCACTGCCTCTCCCTATCATGCAGAGGCTTTGGACAAAAATTAGGTAGGACCAACTCCTGCGCCCTGTGAAAGGCTGAATTGATTTTTGGTAAAAAAGAGGGGTCTGGTCTTAAGACAACTCAATCGGAGTGAAAAATGCACAAGTCCTTCCTCACGGATAGAGCTGCAATTTCAGATATCCTTCTAGCTGAGGTGATCGCTACAAGAAAGACCACCTTAAAAGTGAGAAACTGGAGCGGTACCTCCCTGAGAGGTTCAAAGGGAGGCCTAGTCAAGGCCAGGAGGACTTTGTTAAGGTCCCATGTTGGATATCTATGCACTACCGGCGGGCGCAAATTAGAAGCCCCTTTTAGAAAGGCCTTAATGCGAGGGTGGTGTGAAAGAGAGCTGAAGGAGCCGCCAGCCACCACCGTTGAGAGGGCGCGACCTGTCTTCTCAACGTGTTGGGAGAGAGACCTTCATTTAGACCATCCTGTAAAAAGGCGAGAATTTGTGCTATAGAAGGAGAGCGTGGATTGACAGAGGATTTCCGGCACCACCTACAGAAACTGTTCCAAGTTGCATCATAAATTCGAGTAGTGGAAGGCCGCCTGGCAGCCAGAATGGTATTTATGACCTGGGTAGACAAGCCTTCTTCAATCATCGTTTCCGCTGAACCTCCAGACGGCTAGCTGCAGCCACTGTGGTTCTGGATGAAGAAGAGGTCCCTGTGACAGGGAGATCTGGTCCAACGGGATCCTCCACGGCGGGACCACCGATAGACTGCGAAGATCCAAACCACGGCCTCCTGGGCCAATATGGGGCCACCAGAAGGATCTCCGCCCTCTCGAACAGCAACTTCCGAATTACCCTGGGGATCAGCGGAAGCGGAGGGAAGGCGTACAGGAGGCCGGGAGGCCATGGGCAACGCAGGGCATCGTGGTTCTCTGCTCCGTGGGAGGGAACCGAGAGAAGAACCTTGGTGTCTGCGTGTTGAGTGGCGAGGCAAAGAGGTCTACCAGAGGAGACCCGAACCTGTCTGCTGCTTCCCTGAACAGCTGCGGATGCAGGCGCCACTCTGCTGGGTCCAACGTGGCCCTGCTCAGCCAGTCTGCTTGGATGTTGGAGACCCCGGAAATATGCTCTGCCCTGATGGAGGAAAGATGTGTCTCTGCCCACCGACATAGTCGTTCAGCTTCTCTCATGAGGAGGATGGTGGGTGCCTCCCTGCCGGTTGATATGGGCTTTGGTGGTGGTGTTGTCCGTAAGGACCAGAATGTGGTGCCTTCTCACCTGAGGAGCGGAAGCTCGCAGGGGCTAGGTATACCGCATGAAGCTCCAACCATTTGATGTTGTGTCGTCGCTCCGAAGGAGACCAAACTCCCTGGGCTGACAGAGACTGCAGATGGGCCCCCATCCGGAAGGCTTGCGTCTGTCGTAAGAGTGACCCTTTGGGGCTCCTTGAATAGATGACCTCTGTTGGTAGAAGGTCGAGTCCACCAAAGAAGGGATGAGAGAACCCTTGGAGGTATCCTTACCACTCGACTTGATGTGCTCCTTCCCGAGCGCTGGTACGGCAGAAGGAACCACTGCAAGGATCTGGAATGCAAACGAGCCCATGGGATAATAGAAATGCAGGAAACAAGTTTCCCAGAAGCTTGGATAAACTGAGTAAAGACGCTTTTCCAGTTCGCCTGATAATCCGGATAGCAGTATGAATACTATGAAGCCTCTCCTGGGAGAGGAAGACCTTACCCTTAACAGAGTCAATTACAGCCCCTAGGTGGGCTATGCGGGTGGAAGGGCTAAGTTGGCTTTTCTCCCAATTCACCAAAAACCCGTGATCCTGCAGCACTGATAGGGTAACGCTAGTATCCCTCTCGGCCTGCTGTCGGGAAGGGATACGATAAGGATATCGTCGAGGTAACAATGGATGCGGATGGGAACCTGTCTAAGATGGGCCGCCAGAGCTGCCAACACCTTTGTGAAAGACCTCGGGACTGAAACAAGGCCGAAAGGAGGGCCACATATTGGAAATGTTGGTTATTATAACAGAATCTCAAATACTTTGAGTATGAGGAATGAATGGGAATATGGAGGTATGCCTCCGACAGGTCAACGGACGTGAGCCAGTCCCCTTCCCTGATACCCTGTAAAATAGACTGTAGAGTCTGCATCTTGAACTTCTGGCGCCTGACAAAGCGATTAAGCCGCTTGAGATCTAAAATAGGTCTCCAACCCCTGAATGTTTAGGCACCAAGAACAAGAGGAATAAAACCTCTTCCTCGTTGAGAGGATGGGACAGGTTGGATGGCCCTAATGTCAGCCAGATGTTTAATGGCGGAATCCATAAGAGCCCGCTTTGTAGGATCCCTAGAGACAGGTGAAATCCTGAAGTGTTCAGGGGGGAGTGGAATTGCAGAACGAGTCCAAAACGCGAACTCCTCACCCAGGCATCCAGTGGACCTCTGCCAGAGGTCTGCAAAATGCCTGAGGCAGCCGCCTATGGGGAGAATGTCTGAGGTCCTATCTGGGCGGCGGGAGGCCCCTGTGCCCGGAGCCTCTAAAGGGTCTCCTAAAGCTGCCTCCTCTTCGGCTCCTGTCTCCTGTATCACTTCGGTCGTGTGGTAGGATGACCGAAACGATGGGGAACCCTGGAACCTAGGGGAGAATGACGACTGGTATGGGGCGAAAGAGCCCCTCCGAAAGGGCTGGGACCCTCTGGACTCCTGCCTGCACGAAGGAAGAAACTTCTTCTTACTTCAGTTTCCAAAAGCAAGGGTTCAAGGGCAGGCCCGAACAGCTTCCCTTCTGCCAAGGGGCTGAAGCCAACTTGGACTTATTTTTAACATTGGCCTGCCAATGGGCCAAAGTAATCTCCTAGCTGTAACATGGGAGGAGATGGCCGGAAGCGAACTTAACCGAATGAAAAGTGGCATCAGCCGCAAACTCTGCCGCTCCCGTGATCTTTGCAATATCCTGATGGGCCCTGGTATTGGTCGGGGGGATATGCTGTTTGAGCTGCCTGAGCCACTTGATGGAGGACGGGTGAAAAAGGAGGCGGCCGTGGCCGACCTGATGGCCCAAGCATCGGACTGGTGAGCTCGCCGAAGAGCCATCTCCGCCCGCTTGTCCTCTGGCTTCAGCGCCCAGCGCATCCGTAGGGTTGGAAGAGGAGGCCAGCCTCACAATTGGATCGCCTACCTCCGGGGTGTCTAACATAGAAGAGAATGCTGGGTCAGATTAAACATCCTCTTATCCTGACTAGAGGGCGGGTGTAGGACCCACCGAGGCCAACTGCCTCGCGACCAAGTCTGAGAAGATTGGGGGCCGGAATAACTTCTGCTTCTACAATCGGTTGCCTGAACATGAGATCATCTGGATCCTCCGAAGTCGATGGCGGTGGATCAGAAGGAGATTGAGAGGCCAGGCCTGAAATATTCTTAGCCTTAAATAATAAGGACTTAAATAACTGGGGTTTGAAGAGGCCCACAACTGTTGGTTGTTCGGAGAAATGCCCTCGTCCTCTGACATTTCCCCCTCCATCGGGTCCCGAGAAGGAAATCAGAATACTGTGAGGACCCCCTCTCAGAGCCTTCCTCCTCCCGAAGGGTTCAAAGCCCATTTCCTCCTGTTCTTGAGTGACCTCCTGAGGCTCCTCCCCTTCTGGGATGGGGCATCCGTATGAGAAAGGTACCTGACCCTGCTGGGACGCCTGCCCGGAGAGATCGTCCAGATAATGATTCAACGTCGGGAGTCCTCCCTCGAGAGCCAGGTCTGGATAGCTGCTGCATTCCATCAGCTATACCCTGACGGATAGCAAGGTGCATCCATTCCCTGATACTATCCGGGATGATGGTTGACGCCGGCTCCTCAGGCGAAGCCTGCAGCGGTTGGCGTGAAGGTCGCCTCTGGAGTGCGGGATGGCTGGCGGCTCTGGGTGGATGTACTGCCCCTGGAGGGAGAAGACGACTTCGGCAGGGGAGGATGGGCAGAGGTAGAAGGTGGGGTAGGGTTATAGTGTGTAGTTCTTTAGATCGTTTGCTGAACTCCTTTTCCAGAGCTTTGTGCCTTGCAAAGGCGTCCTTTTGAGAAGCACTGGAAGAGTCCTTGTCCCTCTTACGAAGATAGTGTGTCTTGACTTGGCCTTCAGGGAAGAGCCAGTTGGATTGCTCTCTGCCATGGTATCAAGGAAAAACCTTACAATAAATATATGGCGGTTGGCACGCCTAGGAGTTCGGCTTACAAATGCAAACCGGTTTTCCCAAAATCAGATTACATCCCCTTTGAATAAAAAAAATTTTTTTACTGAATTTGAATAATTTTAAATATTACTATTATTATTTTTTATTTCTTTCTTTATTTTTTTTTTTTTATTTTATTTATTTATTTATTTTAAAACACCAAGAGAAAAAAACTATCCAAAAATATATACACAAAGGCTTGTTAGAATATATTACAAAATAACTAATAATAATTTTCTTTTTCTTTTTTTAAGGGTGGGGCCCAAGGAGAGGGCCAAATAGGCACAAGGAGAAAATAATAATAAAAACTATTAAATACAAATCCAAATGAGCCGAATGAACGCAGAGGCCTAAGTAAAATAAGTAGAATATGTAGGCCTCTTTAGGCAGCCTCCCAACACAATGGGAAGTACGTGCCGCGCCTCTGAACAAGCTGAGTGACCAACAAAAGAAAAACTCTAAAGGAAAGACAGCAGGGCCGGAACCACAGTGTCCTCAAGAAAAAAAACGGGCTCCACGCGGCCTGACGGTCCCGCTTAGGGCCTCAATCCACACAGCTTAAATCCAAAAAAAATGACACACAGCTAGAAAAAAAAATTTTTTTTTTAAATAAAACAAAATGGCGCCGGCCACGGCGGTTCCAAAATGGCCCGGCACGGCGAGGCAATCAGAGGCGCACCAGCCCTATTCGCCTACAAGGCAATCAAAGGAACAACGAAAAACCAGGGCTGGGAGAGGAAGCGTTGCTTCCTCTAATGCGTTCTAGGGGGAATGACGATAGCGCGATAAATGAGGCGCGGAGCCAAGCGGCTGGAGAAAGGCACGCTCGGAAAGGCAGAGAAAGGAAGGAGGGGTGGGGGGGCAAAGGAAAGCTCCGAGCCCTTAAACCCCTTCCTACAGGCAAAATCGCCTCACCAAATTAAATTTAAGAGCACACTATCAACGCAGGGACAAGGAGGAAAGGAATAAAGGCAAACCTGAAAAACTTAGAAGAAAAATTCTGAAAAAACGCCAAGGAACAAAGAGATCGCTGCCTGCTCTCGAAAGGCTGAGTGAAACTGGGGAACGCATGGAGGAGCCACGTGGAGGAGGAAGGAGGAGGCGTTCTTCAATTATAACTCAGCCTGTGAGAAGGAAGGACTGAAGCACCTCCCACTCTCTGGATGCTCGCAGCAGTTCTACGGAGAATGGTTCTTCTGGGTCACTCAAACTTAACTTCTCGTGTCTAGGTGAGCTGCACTTTTTTTTTTTTTTTGCCAGCTGACTCAAATTCCTTCTCCAGCTTTTGTTGTATTCCAAGGGAGCAATAGATTTCCAGTAGTGTAAATTATTGTCTTTAAAACCAGTAGAGCTCTCAGTCCATACTTTAATGACCTCTGAGAGGGCCCAAACCAATAGTAGGTAGAGTGCAACACTGTGTTTATAGTGCTTTTACCCAACATAGATTGCAGCACTTGTAATTAATCTGATACAGTGAGAACACTCTCGTCAAGCAGAAGAAACAACTCTGTAAGGTCCTTGATAGTGGAGCAGTGCCTCCAATTAGTGATTATCACACATATGTTTCACAGGATAACACGTGGTTATTAAAATGATCTCTCCATGGTACCACAGTCTGGAATGTCATTGTGTCACATTATCATATCCTAATGATCATCAATTGGCTCATTTTTCAGAATTAGGTCTGTAATTAACTGATGGATTGCTAAGACTTCTGAGTGCCTTTCAATTACTGCCAAAAACATAGCTATTGAAAGTATGATTGATGATGAGGCTCTTGGGCATTGACAACCAATACCTGATGCATCTTCATTCTTGAGTTATCCATGGGAAACAAATAACTATGCCCCGAATAGTGGCACCTGCGGAAAAAGGAAATGAGTCCAGAGCAACAGGAATATTCATAGCTGGTAACAGAGATGTGGCTGAATTTCTCAACCATTCCATCCCCAGGGAGTCTCCACGCAAATTTGATTCATGCAGGCAGTACCAGAGATTTTCATTAAGTTCCACTTATTAAGGTAAATTAGCTGTCTCTTTCAGCCAAAGGAATTTCTATACTGTAGAAAATTTACAGGCTATATGAACAGTGAAACAGAATATTATTATTGGACAATCTCATATTCCCGAAGTGGACAATCTCTTTAGCTACAGGTAAGCCTCAACCTACAGCCACAATTGGAATCACAACTTCCATTGTTCAGTGCCTGAATTTTATTATCTTTTTTGCCATGGTTGTTAAGCAAATCACTGTGATCCTTAAGTGAAGTATGTGTACATTAAGTGAATCCGGTTTCTCCCATTGACTTTGCTTGCTAGAAACTGCCTGGGAAAGTCACAAACAGTGATATGCAGGGTGGTGCAACTATCATAAATCCATGCTGGCTGCCAAGGGCCCACATTTTGATAATGTGACTGCAGGGATGCAGCAAGGGTTGTAAGTGTGAGGACTGGTCAAAATCACTTTTTTCATAACCGTTGTAACTTTGAATAAATGCTAAATGAATGGTTGTAAGTAGACGGCTATTGGTACATATATTATTGTATGGTGAGTTGGGAAGATCATACATTTGCATGGACATATAAACAATGTACACAAAATCTCTTGGTCTTATAGCTATCTCCCCATGCATTTGCTTTTTTCTGCCTTATTGCCATTGTGGTTTGGACAGCATCAGCATTTTACCGAATAGTCCTAAATAGTCCTGAATTACCCAGCAATTATGGAACCTTCTCAGTACAGAAACAGGAGTGGAAGAATGGGCCCTAGCAGCTGCAGCAGCGTGAAAGCAGGAAGGAACAAGCAAATGGTGCGGTAGAAGTGGGTCATAAGCATTCTCTTTGTGGTCCACGTCAAACCCCTAGAGTGTCACCTGCAACTTGCAGACTGCCTACCCCAGTAAACCTATTTACTTTAGATTAAGTCCTTACTGAATTAAATGAAAATTGCTCCTAAGTTGCCACACAGAGAATACGACTGAAGCTATTCTTTTAGGATTGCTGTGCTGTGTCCCTTTTAGAAGCTTACAAAGTTCTTCCTAGGAATTGTGGAAGAGGAAATCAAGAATTGACTTTCACCAATCAGATTTAAGTCAGTTGATGGGTGGTGGTTTGTATCCACAGTGAAACATTAAAGCTAAGCAAGGTAGAAAATATTCCATTTGCTGACATAAAAGTTCAATTTTATGATGACATGTTTAAGCGATCTGAAAGTACAGATACTCCTTTCTATCATTAGAAATTTGGGAACTCATATTTTGGGTCTACAAAACAACAGGCTAAGAAATGAAATAGCAAATCTAGTCCCTAATGCAGCTCAAAATAATTGATTAGAATAATATGCCAGCAAAGGAGGTGAAATTGATTTTTTTTAAGAAGTGGTACTGCTTCTCAAATGGATTTCTGTAAAGGGAAAGTCATAATAGATTCATGATTTTTACAGTGTTAGATAAATCACTGAGTTAGAAACATGTTAATGAGGCACTCATAGTGCTTTAGGAGCAGACCAGATGCTTGTCACAACTTGTTGACTATCAGGTGGCAAAGAAACAGCACGGGGAATGGTACGAATATGAAAAATCGGATTTTTATATATATAATACGATAAACTCCTGCATTGTGTTCAAAAAGAAATACTACACAAATTATAAGATATGGCATATCAAAGCCATTGCTTTGAAAACTGCTCTTCAGAAGAGATCTATATGTCGATGTCATTGTGCATACTTTTTAAAATGTGGATTTCCAAGAAGAATATTAGATAATACTAGATAACCGGTGACCCATTGAGCCCTCATTTTAGAGTTATTTCATTACCTAAACGGAGAAGCAGAATGACCACCAATGACTAAAAAGCAGCGAGAGCAGGAAACACTCAACTTCCTGCCAACTTCCCCATAGAGTTTCCTTGCGGGAAGCTAGAAGGGAGTTTCAGAAATCTTTCTCTTTTCTTTTTCCTTCCTTCCTTCCTCCCTTCATCTCTCCCTCCCTACAATGTAAAGCCTGGAGGATTTAGGCAGTGGGACTGACATCCAAAGTAGATTACCAGGGTAGCACCAGAAGCATCACTGTGCGTCTATAAAGACCCATATCCCAGTAGGATGTCCTTTGTCCTCCCAGCACTTCTTTCCTCTTCGTCTCCCCACTCTTAGTAATAAAATAATGAGAAGTTATATTCTCTCCCTAGGAGGGCTGGTTCCCATGGACCCAAAGAGAAAAAAAGCAAGTGAGTCCACTGCTATGACAGTGATAAGGAGACTAAACCCAGAACTAAGGAGAACATCTGCTTCACTGATTCCAAGACCTGAAACCAGCCCTATGGCCTACTTTATTAAAATACAAGATGGGCAGTCAAGGTATGTGCACAAATACAATCTTACTTGTATAAAATAGAACTCTGTGAGAAAGCAATAAATCTCCATCACTGCCATATAAGGCTATCAAACTGCTGGTTTGTGTGTTTCTAGAAAGGCATTTGAGTATCGAGGGATAGCTTTTAGATTCAAGACATAATTTATGGTAGAAATCCTCTCTTGTTGTAAATCAGACAGTAGAGCGTATTGCTTTTTGGCTTTCCTAGCCCATGGAAGGTTTGTCTGCTCGTCCTTTTGGTTATCGCAACCAAACACTCAAGGTCATTCATAAATTACACGCAGTTCAATGTAAACAGCAACTCCAAAAATCTCAGCTGCATGCATGGCTCTTTATTACGTATTTAGCACAGCTGGGACATTGATCAAAGAAATGTCATTTTCCCTTACCCATACACATTCACAGATGCACACAATTATTACTCCCAAACCACTCTTTTGATTTTCTTGGGAAAGAGCTGTGTTAATCTATTGGGAAGAGGAAACACTCAGAAAAATTCTGCTAACACCTTTTTCTGACTATAACACATTTTATTAAAAGGGTAAAGTTTCATGAAAGCAGCTCATGAAAGCTGATACTAGTTAATAAAATGTCTTATTTAGAAATAGTGCTAGCAGGATCCTGATTTTTTTTTCAATTTCTAGCCCTGATTTCCAGAAAAAGGACTCAGAACATTAATGTATCCTTCAAGTAACACCACTGGAATTCTCCAAGCTGCAGAATAGTTTTAATGCCATCTAATCCAAAGAGATGGTACTTACTTACTTACCTACTTACTTACTTACTTACTTACTGATTTACTTACTTACTTACTTAAATGTATATGCCACCCATCTCCCTCTGAAAAGCAACTCTGGGCAACTTAAGATTAAAATCATAATTATAAAAACTATCAAAAATATTAAATGTAAAGGCAAGAAACAAAAAAGGCAAGATCAATACCGTATAAGTATAGTATAAATGTAGTAAAAACAAGAGAAGTGCTGCTGAGTAAAGTCAGGAATTTAAAAAAAAATCTTCTGTAATAAAGCATCACCATATTCTGAGCGTAGTAGAGAAAGGAAACGGAAAACTTGCATTCGTAAGCATATACTGTCCTCTAGTGTTCCTTCAAAAGGTTGGTGATATTCTTTACCAACTAAATGGAAGAGAATTATTGTGTGTAGCTGTAAATGCTCATCTTCTAGCAAAGGTCTCTCTAGCTAAAGGATTCCCCCATTTCTGCCTATCAGAAAGCTCTTCTGTAATCGACTTATGTTATATTCCTTCAATAATCTATAGTGGCCCAGCATTTGCTTTTGTTTAATTAAATAAGATTTGGTGATAATCTCACAATTTAGGTGACCATAACCTGTTGGGGACTTATTCCAAAAGTGGAGAGGGCTAAAATCAATAGTGGGCAGAACTTGAGCTGAAAGTGACTAGGCTGCAATTATTTTTTCTCCTCCATTATTTTCCCTTAGCCAGCAGTTTGCCAAAGAGGAGACAATTCACTCTGGTTTCCTCTCAAAACATTTTTGAAATTAAGCCAAAGACCACAGGACCTTAGATCTTAAGCTTATAAATTGTTTTAGGACAACAAATTATCTGTTCTGATACAATAAATCTATTAGACTGAAAACATTCTTAATTTGTTCAGTACTCTTAGCTTATTTTACCCATAAACGACAGTGCCAGTCCTAATATAGTGGAATAGAATCATTAAAGAAAGGATGCAAAATGAATAAACAACAAAATGAAATGTGAATGACAAAAATTAAAATATTGATTTATTTTGAATAACTAAATTGAATGCTTAAATTATCCTGCAGCAAGTTGTCCCATGCCAAGTTGGCCATGGTGAGTTGTCCTGCGGAGAGTTGGCCAAGGTGAGCTGGCCACAACAAGTTGGCTGTGGCAAGTTATCCCATTCTGGTAGTTAAGGCGCCAGGTTAGGAGTTGGGTTCTTGTCCTGTCTCAGGCATGAAAAACTGGCTGGGTGACTTTCAGTCAGTCACTAGGAAGGAGGCAAACCACTTCTTGCCAACAAAATTGCAGGGAATTATCTAGGTAGTCATCAGGAGTCAAAGATGGATGGATGGATGGATGGATGGATGGATGGAAGAGAGAGAGAGAGAGAGAGAGAGAGATAGGATGGATAGATAGATAGACAGACAGATAGATAGATAAAGAGAGGGACGGAGCCCAATATATATGAATACTAAATAGCATATCTTTCCCACCCATTCATTCCCAAAAGACTGCAAAATTCATACTCCATGCATTGTGCATAATTTAAATTTTAAATTACTACAAAACAATGAGGTATAGTAGGAAACAGCATTAATTTTTGCATGTTATTATATCAAGATTTGCATGTTAGAAATAATTGCTATGGTTTATTTAACTTCATCGATAGCTAGCCTAATAAATTAATTTTTCATTTGGTTTACACCAAATAAAATAAATCTTTCAATTAATTTGCACCCCATGCCTGGATCATCTTTTTTCCATTTTAAATTAAAACTAATTTGCAATTAATGGGCAGGTGTGAAAAAGTGCACTGGAAAAAAACAGTGCCAGATAAGCAAGCCTTTTTATAACACACATGCACATAAAAATAGCAACTTCTGCATCAAAATGTTATTTTGAAAATTTAATGGAACACTAGTCCAAAACCAAGTCAAGGGCAAATCAAGGTGCCATTCACAATTAATTTTGCAATTCTCACCCACATCCTACAGCAACCTTTAATCAGTTCTCTTCCAGTTAATTACTTTGTTCATCAATCATTACCATCTCCATTATTAAATTCATAATAAAGTGGTGAACAATACCATACATTGGGGTGGAACTAAATGCTAGGGATTTCTGGAAGAAATGAGAGTAGGACAGAGAGAAAGTTGGGAAAGAAAGATCAGGAAGGAAACACAGATACAGACATAAAAAAACAGGGTTTGGAGTGCAGTTAGAAGCATGTGACTAGTGAATGGAGGAGACCCATCAGCCATTAGATATTTGGGAGGGAAAACAAAGTCCATCCATCCATCCAAAATCCTTATGCTGTTCCTTTTCAGCGTATGCAGCATTATGCATTATACTGTGGAAGGTATAATAAATTGTAAGCCAAATTAGGCATGAGATAATAAAAGGGGGGGAAATGCTATATCTGCTCTTATTTTTCAATCTTTTCAAATTATCAGTTTCCACCACACCCGTATCTCTCTTCATACTTTGCCAAACTGCAAGGTTCTATCCAATCACAGCTTTCCAGCCTCCCTCTTTCTCTCAACCGTCTTCTTCCTATACTTGTTTTGCAATTCAGTCATTCTTTCTCTCTACATGACTGAACCACCTCAGTGTACTTCTTTCACACTGGCTGAAGTCCATATTCATACAGCAATTTGGGAAGTACAGCGTTTTAGGTCCAAAGCCCAAAAGGTCATAATAATAGAATAACAGAATAACAGAGTTGGAAGGGACCTTAGAGGTTTTCTAGTCCAACCCCCTGCTCTGGCAGGAGACCTTATACTGTTCCAGCCAAGTGGTTGTCCAGCCTCCATAGTTTGGAGCACCCACAACTTCTGAAGGTAAGTGGTTCCATTGGTCGATTGTTCTGTCAGGAAATTTCTCCTGGTGCTTTGAAGCAGACAGGAGAATACATACAGTACATGATGTAGCAGCACCTTTTAGTACTTGTGCTGTCCAGACAGTTTATAGTTAATTGGGAATTGGGATAGTTAGTAAGGAATTGGGAGCCGTCCCCTTAAGGGAATGTATCATGGTAAATGTAGCTAAGGTATCTTGGGAAATGTAGTCCATATCATATGGCCACATCTGTAATCCTGATTGGTCACTGAATTGACGCTTGGTTGGGTTGTGGAAGGTTCCTTCTCGCTTGCCTGAACCCAGCATCATGCTAGCGTCTCACCTCCTTGCTCCTTGCTCCTTTTACACCATAAAGTCCATCCTTTTACACCATAAAATCAGCTATGCAGAAAATTGGACATTGAGATGAATCTCGACGTAACTGTGAGTTATATTTGAGGATGCCTGGTGAACCAATAGAGACTTTGTATGGATGCCTTTGTGGAGTTTAAGTCTGCCTGCCTTAAATTCAGCTAGTAATTAAAGGACAGAACAGTAAAAGGATGGTTATGTCTTCGAAATTCCCATGAAAAGTAAAAGGAATATTGCTTATCTGAACTCCCTCAGTAAAAAGACAGTTAATTTGGACTCCCAAAAGTAAAGAATATTGTTATATCTGATTTCCCGTGACAAGAGCCAAGTATATTGAAATCAGAATTCCCAAGTCAAAGTACAATACTAATCTGGGCTTCCAAAGTGAAGATACAAGCTAATCAGATTGCCTGAATTATCTTTCTCTTCTAAGCCACAAACTTTGAAAGTCTGTTTGAATTGACTGGGAGGGGGCCAGAAATCCCATTCCTCAAGAGAAAAACAAAACGTTTCCTGTTGGCTCCCTTTGAATTATTCTGCTGTCTCTGCTGAATCATTGACTGTTTGCAAAAGAGAGGGAATTGAGGCAAGAACTTGTGATATTTCCCCGGCCCTTCAGCCACAAAGAACGAGGAAGGTTTTCAACTGTATCTCCTTAAAAGGTACAATACTCAAAAGCAACACTTTTTCCTAGGTTTACAAAGTAGCCATGCAACCCAAAGGAAGCGTGTGTTTAAATTAAGAAGGTGCTGCCCACAGTATTCCCATCCCTGCTTCTCTCCTCCTGGTGTGAGTGTCAGAGAATTCTGGATGAGTTCCAAGAATCCTGCCGTTCTCATTGTCCAAGGTATTCTACACCGATGGGGAGATGAACCCTGAGGTATTTCCAATCTTGTTCTGACATCATGCCCCTAACTTTCCTCCTGGTGTGAGCGCATCAGCATGAATGGATGGAGCCAAGCCAACCAGCCGCCCCGCTCGCCACCTTCACTCCCTTTGTACCTTGCCGATGGTCGCTCATTGTCCATGGTATTCGTAAAGACGCGACCGTTTTGTTCAAGCCGGAGATGAACGAGAATTCTTAGACCCAAACACCTTACAAGCTCACGGTCTTTTGCAAACTTGAATGCCGAAACGCACCGCCGGACCTGCTTTACATAATTATGAGTCATCAAGATTAAATTTACTAGGTTAATAAGACAGATTTTTTTTTTAAACTTCCCATTATGGGACCGAGAGAGTAACTGGCTTCCATGAACCTGAGCCTCTCTGCTGCACCTTAACTAATATAATGTTAGTTTGGCTGTCATATATACACAGAGATACAAACACATACATCAGGGTTGTATGGAAATGATGCCTTCGGTTTTTAAGTTACCAATAGATGACGGTACCAATGCATTACAGGTGTTATGTGTTCTTTAGTGTCTACTCTCTCACTTAAGTTGATAGGAAGTTGATAGGAGAATAATTTATGTTGCTATTTTTGTGAAACGAAATCCTGCAGTTGCATCACGATGTTTAAGCAATGCACTGGGACTGAAGGAGTTTGTTGAAGGAGTTTCTTCTATGAAAATTGATTGTTTGTTGTAGGTTAATTATGGTAAGGACTGCAGTGACATGAGTACTGTGTGCCACTTGGCCAAAAAATGGAAAGATGATGAATCAGGAAGTACTGATTTATGGACTCAATAATGGAGTGGATCAACCAACCTGTTTCACATGAAAAAGGTTGACGAACTAACTGATTAAAGATGGTCAGTGGCTCGATTACAGGGAAATTGCTGTCAAGCTTAGCATTCCACAGGAATCTGTGGGTTTATTTGTTTATTTCATAGGCTGCTCAATTCCTAACCCTGAAATTTGTGACCATAGTTTGTTGTTATTTTAGTCTGATCTGTTTTATTTTGGCATTGTGCTCTTCTGATCAGTGGTATTATATATACCGGTAATCCTTGACTTACGACCACAATGAAGCCCAACGTTTATGTTGTTAAGTGAGACATTTCTTAATTTTGCCCCATTTTACGACCATTCTTGCCACAGTTGTTAAGGGAATCACCAGAGTTTTTAAGTTATTAACAAGGTTGATAAGTGAATCTGGCTTCCCCATTGACTTTACTTGTCAGAAGGTCACAAAAGGCGATCACATGACCCAAGGACATTGCAACCGTCATAAATCTGAATCAGTTGCCAAGCGTCTCAATTTTGATTACATGATTACTGGGATGCTGCAAAGGACGTAACTTGGAAAACAGCCGTGAGTCACTTTTTTCAGTGCCGTTATAACTTTGAATGGTCACTAAATGAACTGTTGTAAGTTGAGGACTACCTGCATATAAAACATAACTGACCAAAAAAGCAAAATGCCAAAATAAAGCAGATCCGGCTAAAATAACACAAGCCATGATCACAAAATTCAATAATTTCCTGAATGACATAAAGTGGAAGCCACACAATAGCGGGGAAGGAGATCGTTCCAGACGGCAGGAAGTACAAAGGGAGGGATACCTTCTCCGTTCCACAAGACGACATTCTTTAATTGACGGGACCTGAATAGGGCGGGAAAGAAATCTAGAGATAAAATGCACTTGGTGTCCTAAATGATTTTCGTGGTGATAACCCGCGTTGTCAGTTACACCAGAAAGCCGAGTGGCAACCGGTGCAACTTTGCAAAGCAGCAGGATGATAGAACAGTGTGGTGCTCTCATCACGGCCCACACCTCCATCTACTGGACCAGCTATACTTTCCAGACAGTCTTCAAGGGTCTCCCCATGTACACCACCTTACAGTAATCCAATTGTGAGGTGACTGTCCAAAGTGCCTCCAAGGGGCTTAAAGGGGATATTAGATGTACCCCTCTGCCATAGCTTCCTCCTGCTGGAGCTGAGAGTCCAGGAAGAACGCCAAATTGCACACAAATCTTAAATGGGGAAATTTAATCTCACTTAAAGTCAACAATGGAGTCCTTCCAGACCCTGGGGGCAGGGGGCCAAGTAGATGTAATTAGCCATCTTGTCAGTCTTGAGTCTGAGTCAATTCCTTCCCATCCGGAACTGCCCAGACTCCAAGCACTGGGTTAGGAGGACTCCAGCTGCGTCACTGGTCTAGGGGTCAAGAGCTGGGTATCAGTCCTCACATTGATGATGCTAAACCCAAAAACTGGTGGACGATGTAATGCAGCAAGTTGCAGGTACCTGCTAAATCAGAAGGGGAGAAACTCTGTGGAAGAAGAAGAAAAAAAAAACTTCAAAATTGAGCTTTTGAACTTTAGTATTGGGGAAGACTCCTGAAAACACAATGGATAGCTAAACAAACAAACAAACAAACAAATGGATCACCAAATGACCAAATCGATCCCGAGTTCTCACTTGAGGCATAAATCAGCTGGCTCAAATTATCATTAAGTGAAGCTTTTTTGAGAAGTCTATAATGCTGGAACAAGTTAAAGAAACGAGGGGTAGGTAGGTAGGTAGGTAGGTGGGTAGGTGGGTGGGTGGGTGGGTGGATGGATAGATACCGTGTTTCTCACATAATAAGGCCGGGCCTTATTTTTTTTTGACCCCCGAAAAAACGGCTAGGCCGTCTTTTCGGGGTGACTATTCCCCCTTGCATCCTCGGGTGGGTGGGTGGGCGGGCGGCGACAGCTTGGATGTTCGGGAGACCTTCAAGTTCGGGCCACTGTTGCTTTCCCTTCTCCCTTGCTGCCCCTTTTCCTATTGGTGGAGGCCGTATTGTTGGAGAAACACGGTAGATAGATAGATAGATAGATAGATAGATAGATAGATAGATAGATAGATAGATAGATAGATACCCTGTTTCTCCAACAATATGGCCTCCCCCAATAGGAAGTCCCAGCATGTTTTATAGGCATGAAATGAAATTAAGCCCCTCCCCCCCCAAATTAAGGCCTATATTAAAACATGTGAAATGGTGGGGAATGGTGGGGGGGGCTTGCCGTTAGGAAGTACTTTTGTTGCACACCCGGATATGGTGCTGCCTGCGTTGACCCCAATACGAAGTGCCCCACCAACACCGAGGTCAACATCCAAGCCATCGCCGCCCGCCCAAAGATGCAAGGGGGGAGGATTAAGTCACCCCCGAAAAGATGGCCTAGCCATTTTTTCGAGGCTCAAAAAAAAATAAGACCCAGCCTTATTATATGAGAAACACGGTAGATAGATAGATAGATAGACAGACAGACAGACAGATAGATGACAGATAGAGAGATATGATAGATGATAAATGATAGATAGATGATAGATAGATAGATAGATAGATAGATAGATAGATAGATAGATAGATAGATAGATATGATAGATGATAGATGATAGATAGATAGATATGATAGATGATAGATGATAGATAGATATGATAGATGATGATAGATAGATAGATAGATAGATAGATAGATAGATAGATAGATAGATAGATGATAGAAAGAAAGATACGATATATAGATAGATGATAGATAGATGATAGTATGATAGATGATAGATGATGGATGGATGGATGGATGGATAGATGGATAATGGATGGACTGAAAGACAGACAGGATAGAAAGAGAGGGGGAAGGGAGACAGAGAGAGGGGGGGAGGGAGGTGGGTGGCAGGGAGAGAAACTTTACAGCAGCGATGATTTCATCATTGGAAGCCCTGAAGGAATAGAGTGAGGAGAGCTTGTCTTGAGAGAAAATCAGTGTCTAAGAGTACACACATATTTAAAATATTTAGCCAACAATTAGCTACCAATGGAGGAAAACAATAAACAAATGTATTATACAGCTGAACCATAAAACATTTTCTCTATAAAAACATTTTCACTGTAAAACCATTGAATAGAATAGAAATCTATCAAACCGGAAATAAGAGAAAAAGCTACAAATGTCATATAACTACTTCCCACTAGATGGCAGTCAATTCTTAGCTAAGCCAATATAATGTGTTGGTCATTCATTCTGCAGTGACCTCTTGTTCTTATTTGTCACAGGTCAAGTGAGGGCAACATACTTTTCAGAACTCTTAAGCCCTAGAATCCAACGCAATTAGTGCGGTCAGTGACAAACTGAGTTCCAAATACACAGTAACAACTACCTCAATTGAAAGCACAAAATAGGGCCTCCCGTCCATTAAATGTGGTTTTCTTTGTGTGCCATACAGGTCCTTGACTTGTGACAGCTATTGGGAATCAGAATTTCCATTGCTAAGCAAGTGATTGTTGAATGAGTCATGCCTGGTTTTATGACATTTTTTTGCCATAGTGAATCACTGCAATTATTGAGTGAATTGTGTTTATTAAATCAATCCGGTTTCCCCCATTAATTATGCTTGTCAGAAGCCAGCTGGGAAGGTTGTAAATGATGATCACATGACCCTGGGACACTGCAACCATCATAAATACATACCAGTTGCCAAGCACCCAAATTTTGATCATGGGATATTTGAGATGCTGCAACAGTTGTAAATGTGAGGAATGGTCATGAACCATTTTTTTCAGTGTCGTTGTAACTGAATAGTCACTAAATGAATAGTTGTTCTGTGAGTCAAGGACTATCTGTAGCCAGCAACTTCCAGGGTGCAGGATATCGGTTCATCACACACACCTGCTAGATCAAAATTGGTGTTCCTGTGTAGCTTCCTCTTTCATAAAAGTAAAATCTCTTTTGAGCTGAGCAAAGCCACACATTCAGGTAGTTTCCTCAGCAGTAAGATGGAAGCAACTTGCTGAAGCCTTCTTCCGGGGTGTTTTTTTTAAAGACTTTCCCTTGAGGCATAAGTAAGCATCCCAACAATAAAATATAAATAGAGGGACTTCCGGTTTGGGCTTCTTCGGCAATGGACCGAAATCGCGATCGTCCACAGTTTTGATCCGTGCTCACCGCTGCAGCGCCCAAGCCGCCCGGATTCGGGGCTGAAGCCACCCCGTAGAGGTGGTGAAGAAGGGGGAGGTGTCAGCAGGGTTGAGGAGAGCTGCATCTCTCCTCCTCGGCTGGCCATTACTCCCCTTCCCAAAGGCGGTTGCAGCGGTGGTCAGAAATGGCCACCTCAAAGAAGAACCCAACCGGACAAGATTGTGCAGGAGGAAGTTTAAAGGAGAAAGTTTGACTGACCGGGTTGCATGGAGAACATCTATTTAAGGTACCTGGAACCTGAATTTTAAACACTAATACTATTCCTAAAAAAAATTTTAAGCTGCGAAAGAGAAAGGGAAACGGAATTGGCTTTTTTTCCTCTAACATCGACAGTTTTAACTGATTTGGAACATTAAAAAGAAGAGATTTGAATAAGAAATTGATACTAATCAACATGACATTTGACATTAATAGGCTATTTCTAGCTGAAAATAAAGTGTCAAAGGGATAAAGATTCTTGGATAATTTAAAAACTTTCTTTAAAAAAAAGAAAGAAAGAAAGCAGCGGAGGGTAAAAGGAAAAAAGAGGGTGGAATCTGGAAAATGGAGGAGACCACCTGGAACTTAAAAAAAATTGATAGTGAAATTTTAACAAGGCTTGCAAAAGGTACATTGTAGCTGAAACTTTCTTACAAGAGAACAAATCCCCTGGAAAAAGAAAGTGAGAAAAGAAGCAAGAAACAGTTTTGGATTATTGGATGATTCCTGGAACTTTGGATGGAGGATCCTAATGAAATAAAATAAAATCAGCTGGGGATAGTTTATTTTTTTTTTAAATGGCATCACTCCTTGAAGAGTTAAAAATGAGACTTAAAGAACAAAAAGAAGAAGCACAAGACGGAAGAGGATCTTTTGGCTTCGTATTTCAATTTTTAGAAATGGAGATCTTGAACTATGAAAAACAACAAGAAACACTGGCAGAACAAGTAGGGCGGGACAAGGAAGAAGCCATCTTCAATGACCAAGCAATTTTAAGTGGGGTAAAAAAGGGAAAGGGGGGAAAAGGAGTTAAAAACGTAAGTAATTTGAAAAGTAATCATAATATCAGGAAGAAGCAGAAGGGAGGATCACAGAAGGGAGAATCAGATAGAAAAGGGAATAAAAAGGGGAGGGAGAAGAAGAGAGGGAAGAGGGAAAGGAAAAGAAGCTACAAAAGTCAGAAACAAGATATAGAGGTACAGGAAAAACGTACAAGAATTAAAGGTATAAACCTATTTAAAAGACACAGAGACAATGGTTAAAATTTAACTTGAGAGGATTCTGCAAAGGTGCATGGGATAGCATTGTTATATAATATGTTAGATGATTAAAGTGATAGAAAAAAATTCTATTGATGTGTAGTGGAATATTTGTTTGTAAAGAGAATAAGGCTCTCAATGATTTAAAAAGAATGTTTTAAAAAACCTGAAAAGAAACATGGAAGATTTTTATCAGTTGATAAGATGAACTTGAATAAGAATAATAACTTTACTGACTGTTAATAACTATTGTTTGGTTTTTTATTTAAAGACAGTAATAAATAAAATATGAAATATAGATGATTAAAGTGAAAGACAACTGATATTACTAGGTAATATTTGTTAAAAGAAATAGAAATGTAAAAGATTGTTATTAATATTAATGGCAGAGCTGTACTTGAATAGAATAATTATTCAATTTACTATTGTTATACATATGTACACACATATATATACACATATATACTTTTTTCTTTTAAGAATTTAGTGTGTATTTTAAGGGAATGTATCAAGCAGAATTCGATTGAAAATAGGTATGTGTTATAAAATAGAGGTTAGAAAATGAATGTTATAACTGAAAAGATGTAACCTAAATTTTTAAATAAGATTTGAAAAAAGATATAAAGGTGTTACACTCCAATCTAGTAATTACAGGGTAAAATTTGTTTTATGAGAAAAGATAATATGAAATTGTAAACAGGACAGACAAAAGTATAAAAACATTGATTAGAAAGATTTTAAAAGTTAGAAAAAGATATGTAATTGAATTAAGAAACGAATGATATAATTTAAAATAAGGCTATAGGAAGTAAAGAAAGGGAAAAGCTATTGAAAAAATTGTGAAAATAGTTATAAGATATGGATTAGAATGTATAAGATAAATATGTATTGAGTTTATGTCTGTATGGAGAAGTGATAACCCAGGGCCACGCTGTTCTCAGAAAAAGATATTTTATTTGTATTTGTATGTTTTGTGAAAACTTAAACTTTTATTAAAAATAAAGAAAATATAAATAAAAAAACAGTGATGGAGCTAGTACCCAAAACAGAAAACTGCCTTTCTATGCCCTAATGTTCCATACCATTTTTGTCTGGTTTCTCCTAAAGCATTTTTATTTATATTACTTGATTTATATTTGTTTTGTAGAGTTGTGTTGTACCCCTTTTCTTCAAGCATTTTTTTTTAAATCTTCAGAAAAATCATTGAAAGATTTAGTCAAATGGAACCCCATTATACTTACTGGGGTTCACCCCCTGGATAATATGCCTGGACTGTAATCTCAGTAAATAAAGCTAAAAATTAACTGTACTCATAATGGCCATCTTAACAATACAGATTCCAAGGGGCATTATGGAGCGATTAAGGTGATTGATGGCTAGTGAGAGCAGGAGGGAAAATCAGAGGTGCGATTTCTATGTTAATTGCAGGGGGAAACCATCATCATTATTGACTGAGAGAGGCTATGCCTGCTTCTTGCCATTAAGTAGCAAAGCCGAGCATCAGTGTATAATTCAGTGCAAATGACTCTCTATTGTGGTTTCAAAAGAGCATTGATGACATGCCTCCATTATTTTGGACAGCACTAAGTTTTTTTTTCTTCAGTTTATAGAAATTGAAGTATAGGGAGCTGTTGCCGATCATTAAATTTTGAGATGACAGAAAGCATCACCTGGGAAGCACTGGATTGCAGATTCCTTCTGACCACACTAAGGTAATTGCTTACATCCTGCTTACATCTTCTTCAGTGTCCTTTTTTCTTTCCACAGTCAAGTAAGTTCTAATCATTAATTTTTTTTCCCCAAGGTTGCAATTAGCTCTGCTCTTCTCTTTTTAGCAGCAAGTTGACCCCAATAAAGCTTCTCTAAGCAACAAAATAAAG
Organism: Notechis scutatus; assembly: GCF_049901735.1. Classification (NCBI taxonomy): domain Eukaryota; kingdom Metazoa; phylum Chordata; class Lepidosauria; order Squamata; family Elapidae; genus Notechis; species Notechis scutatus. The sequence goes on from NC_142010.1 coordinate 171,920,279, forward strand.
GATATAGAGAGAAGATTGAATTTGTTTGGTGCCTTCATGTGCCAAGCTGCCATTAAGGGGATGGGAACAAGGGCAATAAAAAAGAAAGGCAAACTCAATCTTCACTGATAGTTGCTAATCAGTAATGATTGTATTCATTCAAAATGTAAAGCTGCTTTATCATATAGGGGTTTGGGGCTACGGGGAAGCAGGGGAACAAACAGTACTGTGCTGTCGAGACAGTATATAGGTAATTGGGAATTGAGATAGTTAGTTAGGAATTGGGAGCTGTCCCCTTAAGGGAATGCCTCATGGTAAATGTAATTAATGCATCTTGGGAAATGTAGTTCATGTCATGTCATCACATCTGTAATCCTGATTGGTCACTAAATTGACCCTTGGTTGGGTTGGGGAAGTTTCCTTTACTCCTGCTTGGACCCCAGCAGTGTGCTGGTGTCTCACAGTTTGCTCCATCGTTATGGTATGAAAGTTCACTGTATTTTTACACTATGAAGTCAGCTGTGCAAAGAATTGGACATTAGATAAATCTCGACATAACTGTGAGTTATAATTGAGGCTGCCTTGTGACCCAATAAAGAAACTTTGTATGGAAGCCTTTGAAGAGTATGTCTGTCTGTCTTTATATTCAGCCAGTAATTAAAAGACAGAACAGTAAAAATACAGTGCAATAAAAAGACAGGCAAACCCAATCTTCACTAATAGTTGCTAATCAGTAACGATTGTATTTATTCAAAATGTAAAGCTGCTTTATCAGCTTTAGGGGTTTGGGGCTTTGGGGAAGCAGGGGAACAAACAGTACACTGAAAGAATGCCAGGCATGCCCACAATTCTTGAGAATTCCGCTTACCAAATTCTTTCCTGGTGCCACTCCAGTTCTCTTATCACAAACTCAACATTTTGCGACCTTCTGACAAGCAAACACAATGAGGAAGTCAGATTCACTTTGTTACTAACTTAACAATTGCAGTGACTCACTTAACAACTGTGGTAAGAAATGTCATAAAATGGGACAAAACTGACTTAACAATCGTCTTGTTTAGCAATGGAAAATTTGGGCTCAATTGCGGTCATAAATCAATGACTTCCTGGAGTTCTTTTCCTTCCTTTCCTGTCTAGAGTAAAAATTGATGATTTCTCAGAATGCAAGCAGAGACGTTTTTTCACCTCTTATTCCAGTGGGCTATTTAAGATTGAGGCATCTGCAAAGCTTATATCTGCCCATTCATCAGATATTAACTTCTTCCTGATGGATGACTTATTAAAATAAGATCCTGACAGTAGCATTGCTCAGAATAGCCATAAACTCCGAGAGAGACAAATTCCAAGGCAGGATAGAAGGTAAGGCAAAGATCTCTTCCCCCCCCCCCCTATTTTTTGAGATTTCTCTATTGTTTGCATTTTGGAATCAAGGACTTCTAGAGGTCATCCGACATTACAAAGACCTTTACATGAGTTGATTCTATTGAACCATTGACCTATTAGACAATAAAGACTAATAAACAGAACTCAGTTTACAAAAAAAGTTAAGTCATTTTGAAAACAATTTCCTTACAGCTATATTTTTTGAAAATATTAAAGGGATATAAATTTCACCTTTTTCCAGTCTTGCCCAGGTCCAGATTAAATTTTTTGTAGTCTCTTGACATTTTCATAATAGATCAATATGTAAATATTTGCATTTCATATAATATATATATAGATCTCTTTTTAAGTTATTCCAATAAGGCCCTCCCTTAATTCTCTAGAGCACTTCTGGTAATAATAGCTGGCTTATCTTTCTTACCAGAACGTTCCATAAAAACCACCTGTGATCTGGCTCCAATTCCTGATCTTGCCACTGGGCAATACAGTTGGATCATTTTAGTTTCTGAACCTAATGGCTTCACATTTCCTGTCCTCTTTAGACGAGTATAAGCATTGGCTTCAAAACTGGCAAACAGATGATCCTTCTGTCCTTGAACATTGCTGCCTTAGATTGATTTTGTTTCAACGGTCTTCAAAGCTCTTGATCAATTGCCCACAACGTAACTAAAGAAAAATCTGGCAGAAAGTAATGACTGAATGCAACAGCCTCCTCCCTATTAAAAGCATTAGGGTGAAAACTTTAAACCCAGCCCAGCAATAACCAGTGTGGGAATCTGCTAGCCATTATGTTCATCACAATGCAGCTCTGGAAGCTTTCTTTGTGAGCCATCCATTGCACAGAGTAGAGATTAAGCACAGATACTGAGGAAATGAATGAGCTGAGTAGCACAGAAGGATGAAGGTCTCACCTTTCAAGACTAAGGCAAAAACTATCAAGATGGTTATATGAAAATTTGACACATAATTAAAATGAAAAGGCATATTTTAATCCTGACTCCAAATCTAGACTCCAAATTGACTTGAATAAACCAGGCTACGTTCAGTAATTAAGCTAATTACTCAGATGCTTCCGTGCCTGCTTTCTTCTGCAAGAAAGACAGTTATCTTCATTAGACACACTGATCCCAATTTTTTTTGTGTGTGTGCCTTTGAATCAGTTTTTCATTCTTGGCAACTGCCAGACAAGTCCCTGTAGTTTTTGGGCAAAATTTTGGAAGTGGTTTACCACTGCCTCCTTCTCGGAACTGAGAAAGGGTGATTGGTTTTGTGGTAGGACTAGAATTCATGCTCTCTTGGTCTCAGCCTGGTACCTGGATCTCTACACTAAACCGACTCTCTGTCTGTCTGTCTGTCTGTCTGTCTGTCTACCTACCTACCTATCACATTTCTGAACTGCCCAGCTCCCACCAGGAGGGATTTTGGACAGTGTACAATAAAATAACAAAACATAAAAACAGTATATAAAAATTAAAATGTTAAAATTAAAAATTTTAGAATTAAAATTTTAAATTATAAAATAAGGCAAGAATAATTAAACCCTATTAAAAACAGTTAACAAAGGCAGAAGAGGGAGTCTCAGCACCACGATTGGATGGTCCTTTGGGTTCCCCATCCGAAGCCATAGAGTCATGTTTTAACTCCTTTTCAGGAGACCAGGAGAGTGGGGGCCTGCCTCACCTCCGTTGAGAGGATATTCCTGGGGACAGAGGCAACAGCAGAGAATGCCCTTTTTCTAGACCTTGATAGTCGGAATCCTTAAATGAATGGGGTCTGCAACATACCTTCCATGCCTGACCGGGTGGTATGGGCTGGCATAGTGGGACAAAGCTGGCTCTGTAGGTGCCCCTGCCTCTTTCCATGTAGGGCTTTATGGATCACAAGCGCAACACCTTGAGAATTGGACATGGAGGCACACTGACACCAATGCAACTCGTGAAGCAATGTGTTACATGCACCCATCTCTGCATACCCAACGTAGCTCACACAGCCGCATTCTGCACCAGCTGAAGCTTCCCGATACTGTCTAAGGATATAGCCCCATGAAGAACGCATTGCAATAGTCCAAACAGGAGATGAGGAGGGCATGAGTGACCAAGGGGAAAGCCTCCCTATCCAGGAAAGAGCATAACTAGCGCACACATGGAATGGTGCAGAAGTCCTCCTAGCCATGGCTGCCACCTGCTCATTGAGCTGTGAGTCCAAGAGGACCCCCAGTTTGTATGCTAAGTCTGCCTGGGGTAGCAATCCCCTCCAAGGCCAAAGATGATAAACCTCTGGGTAGAGAGGAACTCATCCACAGTCACTCTGTCTTACAAGGTTCAGCTGAAGTCTGTTGACTCACACCCAGGCCCCCACAGCCTCCAGGCACTGTAAAAGAGTGTCGATTGCCCACTTTGCCTGGGACAGATGTATAACTGGGTATCAACAGCATATTTATTTATTTATTTGATTTGATTTGTCAATTGTTTACAAGATAATAAGTATAAGTGTATACATAGTTATGAATACATGAAATGGGTACATATAAGAAAAATAAAAGAAAAATAAAAGAAACAATAGGACAGGGACGGTAGGCACGTTGGTGCGCTTATGCACGCCCCTTAGAGACCTCTTAGGAAAGGGGTGAGGTCAATAGTAGACAGTCTAAGGTTAAAGTTTTAAAGTTTTAAAGTTAAGGGTTTGGGGAAGAAACTACAGAGTCGGGTAGAGTATTCCAGACATTGACCACTCTGTTGCTGAAGTCGTATTTCCTGCAATCAAGTTTCATGCGGTTAACCTTGAGTTTGTAACTATTGTTTGCTCTTGTGTTGTTATGGTTGAAGCTGAAGTATTCATTGACAGGTAGGACATTGCAATGTATGATTTTATATACCATGCTTAAATCAGATCATACTGCCGATACCTCATCCCGTGTTGACTGATGATCTCCCCCAGCAGTTTCATGTAGATCTTAAAAAGGAGAACTCCTGTGGCACCCAACAAAGGAAGGGCTGTGAGCTGAACCTCTCACTCCCTATTAACACTGATTGGGACTGGTCTCTGAGAAAGGATGGGAACCAACATAAAACTGTGACACCCATCCCCAATTCCCTAAGAGAGTCCAAAAACAGACCCTTGTCAAAGATACCAAAAGTCACAGAGATATCAGAAAGATCCAGGATATATCCACCATCTCCATCCTATTCCCATCAGAGATCATCCATAAGTGCAACCAATGTTGTCCCATACCCAGGCCTGAAACCTGACTAAAGGGATCCAGATAATCTATTTCTCCCAGAATCCTGTGAAATTGCATGCCACTACATTCTTTCCCAAAAAGGGGTGGTCGGAAACTGGATAAAAATTGTTCAGAACGGTAACGTCCAGCAATGGCTTCTTGAGCAAGGGGCAGCCCAGTGCCTCTTTAAAAAAAAGAGCCAGGAATAACCTACCCAACAAGGAGAAATTCCCCATTATTTGAACACACCTACATGATACCTCCCTGGTGGTCTTAACCAACCAGGAGGGGCCATGAATCTAATGTGGAGGTGATGGCATTCCATAGAACCCTATCCATTTCTTCAGGTCCAACAGAATCAAACCATTCCCAGATTACTAAGTAAATTATCTGAGATTATTCTAATTATGACATCTAAATTATTTCAGAACTGAACTGACCATTTTTTTGTTCTCCTTAGATAGTGATCAGCAGCATTACATCCTCTCCTGTCTACAATGTAGAAATCTCAAATAAATTTCTTCCTATTGAGCATCCTTGATAATAATAGGCCATTGTTTTTCTTATCATGAGGCTCAATTCACAAAGGAGCAAACTGACAAATCAAAATCAGATCTGATGTTTAATACTCTATTGCAAGGGTCTTCAAACTTGGCAAGTTTAAGACTTGTGAACTTCAACTCCCAGTATTCCTGAGCTAACATGACTGGAGGAGGAATTCTGGGAGTTGAAGTCCACAAATCTTAAAGCCCGTCAACTTTGAAGACCCCTGCTCTATTTTGTAAACTGGAGCCATGACTCAGTCACTCTAAATTTCAGGTCTGAGCTTGTCAGTTTTGCAATTTTAGGTGGAAAATTTGTCAATTTCACCATCTCTTTTCTCCGTCAACTGGGCACACAAAAATGCACCTATACAAATTAACAGAAAGCATTTGATGGCTGCAATAAATGTGTATTCTGGAGCCGCCTGGAGTAGCTTTTTGTTTTTTGTTTTTGCTAATTGGGGCAACCTGGCCAAATACAGGGCTTGTTTTGCTCAACAGAGATAGTCCTCAATTTGCAACAGTTCGTTTAGTGACCGTTTGAAGTTATAACAGCATTGAAAACTGTTTACCCACGATTGTTTTTCACACTTATGACCATTGCAGCATCCTCATGATCACATGATTAAAATTCAGATGCTTGGTAACTGACTCATATTTATGACGGTTGCAGTATCCCAGGGTCATGTGATACCTTTTGCGAACTTCTGAAAAGCAAAGTCAATGGGGAAGATTCCCTTAACAACCTGGTTACTAACTTAATGACTGCAGTGATTCACTTAACAACTGCATCAAGAAAGGTCATAAAAGGGGGCAAAACCCACTTAAGAAATGTTTCAGTTTGCAACATACATTTTGGGCTCCATTGTGGTCATAAGTCGAGAATTGCCTGTATTTAATTTTCTTTCAAAACCCCCCAATGGGGCTTTTTAGTTGTGTACTTCCACATCAATTGCACCTGTTTAAAAAGTTGGAGGATTCAGGTCTCTCAAATCCTCCAGTTCTTTCGCACCACAGCCCCCAGCAAGCTGCAGTGCTTCTCCCCTCCCTCATGTCGCAAAGGTGCTTTTTCAAGAGGCAACTGGACTTTCTGGTTTTTCTTTGACGTTTCACTTCTCATCCAAGAAGTTTTTTCAGCTCTGACTGGATGGTGGTGTGGAGCCTTCTTGGAACTGTTGAAAGAACTGTGTTGTAGGATGGAGATAGATGATGTCATATCCCTCCCGCTCTGTCCACTGACAGAGAGGACCGCTGGTTTGAAAGGGGGGTGGTCGAAGAGGCCATCTATGTCAAAATTGAATAGCCCTCTCTCAACGGAGGGGAAGGGATACAATACATCATCATCAGTCTACAACAGGGGTCACCAACCTTTTGGATCTCAGGTGCCACCAAATTCATACTTTTAAATCCTGAGGACCACTAATATGAATTTTTTTTAAAAGTTAATATATTTAATATAATTTTTATGTTAATGTTACATACATACATACACACACACACACACACTTATTTAATGATAACAAAATAAAATGTTCTGGGCTGGAAGCCTCCCCCACCTGGCACCTTCCAAAGAGACAGAAGAGCAGGTGTGTGTGTGTGTGTGTGTGTGTGTGTGTGTGTGTGTGTGTGTGTGTGTGTGACCTGAGGGGCCTCGGGGCAACTGCTGTTGGGAGAAGCAGAGGGAGAAAGGGGGCTTTGCTCTCCTTGGCAGCGCCCCTTGGCTGCCACTCCAGGGGCTTCTCAGCAGGCATCTGCCTGCAGAAGGACTGCCGTTCTTGAATTAATTGGGGGAGGGGAGGGGAGAAAGTGGGAGCTCCTTTCAGATCCTGGGTGGCGGATTGAGAGGCTCAGATCTGCAGCCGAGGAAAAGCTGGGGGGGGGGGCTCTTCCAGCCTCACCTGGAGACAGGCAAGGAAAGGTGTCCCTGGGGGCACGTCGCTCGCTTTAGCATTTCGCTGCCAAACCCAGCCACAGCCAGTGATTATTTGGGGGTGGAGGGGAAGAGAGAAAGTATCTCTCGCATTACCAGGGGAGGAAAGGAGACAAAACAAAGCTCACTCTTTCACTGAGACCTACAAAACGGCAATCTACCGTGTTCCAGGAGTTCTTCAAAATCATCAAACGCTCCTACTTGCAGTTCTCGCGCCTCCCGGCTCAGGTCCCTGAGATACACGCTCCCACACACGGCGGCAGCAACAACAGTCCCCGCCCCCAGTGCCCGCCGTCAGCTCTCCCCATTAGTTTTCTAGCCTTGAATTGCTCCCGGCTCTCTCTCTTTCCTCCCCGCCACCCACGTGCAGGCAGGAAAGGGAGACGGAGCCTTGCACAGCTCTCCCCTTTTCTAGCCCTTGCTGCCTCTCCTAACATCGGAAACGCAGGCAAACCCGCCACAGCGGTAGCGCCCTGAGTTGCTTGCTTCTCCACTACTGCCTCCTCCTCCTCCTCCTCCAGCACCACCTCCTTCTCTGGGTAGGGGCATTTCTTAACCGAGCATGCTAAGGCAACTCAGGACGCTGAAACAAGATGGCGGCACCCAAGCAAGCATTCTTTGCGGCCCAGTACAAAACGATCCACGGACCGGTCCCGGTCCGGGGCTCGGTGGTTGGGGACTACTGGTCTACAACACAGTCCTTTCAGCAGTTCCAAGAAGGCTTCACACCCAGGGGTGGGTTTCTACCAGTTCTGTCCACCTCTGTAGAACCGGTAGCTCTGAAGAGCAGCAGACGTAGAACTGCTGATGTTTTTGACCACCCGCCCACCCGGGTTCTTATTTCCTGATCTTTATTTCCTGATTTTTCAACTTCAGCTGCCGAACAAGGCACAGCTGCAGTTAGAAAAGCAAGAAAAGAGGGCTGTTTCAAAGGCTGCTTCTCTGCAGGCAGCTGCTGCTGACGATTTACAGGCACACGGCTCACAGCCTGCAGGGAAGCTCGTAAATCCCGAACCAGTAGTTAACCCTGTCATATCCTACCCCTGTCCACACCCATTTGCAGATGACCCAGAGGACACAGATAAACCTCCAGGTGGCCTCAACGATTCCCTAATTAAAAATGCAAATGACCAGCTGTCTGCAAGGAGTATAAATCCTTCCATTCCCCACCATCCAATCAGAACTGAAGAAGCTTCTTGGATTAGAAGCGAAACATCTTCAAAGAAAAATCAGAAAGTCCAGCTGCCTCTTCAAAAAAACCAACACCTTTGAGGTAACCGTGACCTCAATAGTCCCCTCTCTCTGTTTTCCATCTAACCATTCTCTCCAAACGCCTCAGACCTCCATTACACTTAACGCAACAAGAAGTTGAGATTCTAGGCTTAGACAACCTTGAACTACGCCAGCTAAGATTGGACTTAAGCATAATACACTGCTCAAAAAAATAAAGGGAACATTTAAACAACACAATGTAACTCCAAGTCAATCACACTTCTGTGAAGTCAAACTGTCCACTCAGGTAGCAACACTGATTGACAATCAATTTCACATGCTGTTGTGCAAATGGAATAGACAACAGGTGGAAAGCATAGGCAGTTAGTAAGACATCCCCAATAAAGGAGTGGTTCTGCAGGTGGTGACCACAGACTACTTCTCAGTTCCTTTGCTTTCTGGCTGATGGTTTGGTCACTTTTGAATGCTGGCGGTGCTTTCACTCTAGTGGTAGCATGAGACGGAGTCTACAACCCACACAAGTGGCTCAGGTAGTGCAGCTCATCCAGGATGGCACATCAATGCGAGCTGTGGCAAGAAGGTTTGCTGTGTCTGTCAGCATAGTGTCCAGAGCATGGAGGCGCTACCAGGAGACAGGCCAGTACATCAAGAGACATGGAGGAGGCCATAGGAGGGCAACAACCCAGCACTACGACCGCTACCTCTGCCTTTGTGCAAGGAGGGACAGGAGGAGCACTGCCAGAGCCTTGCAAAATGACCTCCAGCGGGCCACAAATGTGCATGTGGCTGCTCAAATGGTCAGAAACAGACTCCATGAGGGTGGTATGAGGGCCCGACGTCCACAGGTGGGGGTTGTGTTTACAGCCCAACACCGTGCAGGACGTTTGACATTTGCCAGAGAACACCAAGATTGGCAAATTCGCCACTGGCGCCCTGTGCTCTTCAGATGAAAGCAGGTTCACACTGAGCACATTTGACAGACGTGACAGGGTCTGGAGACACCGTGGAGAACGTTCTGCTGCCTGCAACATCCTCCAGCATGACCAGTTTGGCAGTGGATCAGTAATGGTGTGGGGTGGCATTTCTTTAGGGGGCCGCACAGCCCTCCATGTGCTCGCCAGAGGTAGCCTGACTGCCATTAGGTACCGAGATGAGATCCTCAGACCTCTTGTGAAACCATATGCTGGTGCAGTTGGCCCTGGGTTCCTCCTAATGCAAGACAATGCTAGACCTCATGTGGCTGGAGTGTGTCAGCAGTTCCTGCACGACAAAGGCATTGATGCTATGGACTGGCCCACCCGTTCCCCAGACCTGAATCCAATTGAGCACATCTGGGACATCATGTCTCACTCCATCCACCAATGCCACGTTGCACCACACTGTCCAGGAGTTGGGGGATGCTTTAGTCCAGGTGTGAGAGGAGATCCCTCAGGAGACCATCCGCCACCTCATCAGGACCATGCCCAGGCGTCGTAGGGAGGTCATACAGGCACGTGGAGGCCACACACACTACTGAGCCTCATTTTGACTTGTTTTGAGGACATTACATCAAAGCTGGATCAGCCTGTAGTGTTTTTTTCCACTTTAATTTTGAGTGTAACTCTAAATCCAGACCTCCATGGGTTGCTAAATTTGATTTCCATTGATTTTTGTGTGATTTTGTTGTCAGCACATTCAACTATGTAATGAACGAAGTATTTCATAGGAATATTTCATTCATTCAGATCTAAGATGTCTTATTTTTGTGTTCCCTTTATTTTTTTGAGCAGTGTACATAAACTCCTATGTTACAACGTCTTACCAGTTAATGAATATTTCAACTTTAACCACAACAACACAAGAGCACATAACAGATATAAACTTAATGTAAACCACTCCAAACTCGATTGCAGGAAGTACGATTCCTGCAACACAGTGGTCAATGTCTGGAACTCACTACCTGACTCTGTTGTCACCTGCTCAAACTAATTTACTCATTTACTCTCAAATTAACCTCTATTGACCTCACCCCATTCCTAAGAGGTCTGTAAGGGGCATGCATAAGCGCACAATCGTGCCTACCGTCCCTGTCCTATTGTCCCCAATTATTAGTTCCTATTTCTTGTGGTTAAACTTATGTTTATTCTTCTTTCTATTGTATTGTAACCTTTTGACCAAATAAATAAATAAAGGAAGGAAGGAAGGAAGGAAGAAAGAAAGAAAGAAAGAAAGAAAGAAAGAAAGAAAGAAAGAAAGAAAGAAAGAAAGAAAGAAAGAAAGAAAGAAAGAAAGAAAGAAAGTTCGGCGCTTAGAGCAGCTTCTTCTCGCCCGGGCGCCTGGAGGGGAGGGGGCGTGGTCGCCTGGGGTGGGTGGGGGGGCGGCTTTCTTGTCGCTCTCCGCCGCCGTCTCCCTCAGATGGCTGCTTTGGCGCGAGTCGTCGCAACCGCTTCCCCCGCTCCTCTGGGATACCGCAGCATGACCGCCGGAAGCCGGGCTCGGTGGCTCTCGCTGGTGGCCCTTTGCTGGGCTCTGGCGTCGAGGGGCGCGACCGGCTCGGCTTGCGCTCCGTGCAAGCCGGACCTCTGCGCGTTTGTGCAGTGCGCCGTGCCGGAGCTGACGGCCCGGGACGAGTGCGGCTGCTGCGAGCGTTGCCTCGGCGCGGAGGGGGAACGCTGTGGTGGGACGCGGGGCGCTCGCTGTGGCCCTGGGTTGGTGTGCGTGAGCCAACGCCAGGCAGAAGCGCCCGAAGTCGACGCCGACGCCGAAGAGGGAACCGGCCGTTGCGTCTGCAAGGAGGACGGCGCCGTCTGCGGCTCCGACGGCCGGTCCTACGGTAGCGTGTGCGCTCTGCACCTGCACAGCTGGCGCGCGGTCCTCGACGGCCGCGAGCGCGTCCGGAAGGCCCACGACGGCGAGTGCAAACTTGGTGAGCCGCGCGGCGCGGGTGGGGTGGGATAGGGTGGGGTGGGGGTGGGGGAAAGCCGAGAGAGCGGTCGCCACAAAACACCCGTGGCTTGCTTCCTCTCGTTCCCGACAGCCCCAACTTTCCAAACCTTGCACTCTTTTGATGTTTTAATCGGAGAGAGAAATGCATGTCAGTCTGAATTGGAGCAATAAGTTGTTCTTTATATTCACACATGCGCTCGCACACAAACACACACACACACACACACTCACACTCACACACACACACACACACAAAATCAAGGTAAAAACTTGAACGTTTGCAGTAACATGTTTGCAGTAACCGTAGTCTTAGGCACTGTTTTTAAGACTTTATATACTATTGTATCTATTAAGACTGTTGTCACTTTATAAGAGCCTGCAATTATAGCATAGCTTTTGAGTGTGTGTGTGTGTGTGTACACATGCATTCATACATGTATGTATGTATGTATGTATGTATGTACTGGGATATCTGTCTTATCTATCTACAACATCTGCCTACCTACTTATCTATCTATCATCTATCTATCTATCCATCCATCCATCCATCCATCCATCTATCCATCTAGCTACACACATATACACACACAGGGTGGAGGGGAGAGAGAGAGAAGGACATAAATAATTATCCTGTTTCATTCAGGTAAAGCGACAATATACAAAATACAGACAATACATGAAATACAATGGGGAAAAGAAATCAAGGGGAATTCTAAAAGTAGGACATTAAACTTCTCAGGAACTTGCCTATCCTGACAACTGTTCTTACTTCCATCCTAATCCTATGTTGCCTTCGGTTCCTTGCACCTTTCTCCAGCGTAATATATGATCTCTTCAAAGCGGGTAGCATCCAGGAAGGAAATACCAATGAATTCAAGTTGGGGAATTGAGAATTTGGACTATTAAATGGTCCATAAATATGAACACGGACCTCATATGGCTATTGACACTCCGACAACCTGAATGCAAGCACACTTGTAATCCTGGACTCCCTGGTTTCATGCAACACTCATAATTTAGTCAAATTAACTCGTGTTCTGGGTTCAGAAAACGTGGGTTGTGCTTCCACTACAAGTTCAAGCACACATTCCCATTCCACAGGCACTACTGTTACAGTAGCTCAGAAGTCATCTTATGCCACTATAACATCTAGGCGCAAACTTTTCCTAACAACTTTCCATAAACATAGCCAGATAGGGTATTATAGAAAGAGTGTTCCATTCACCCAAACTCACCAGCCTGGGATTTTATGTGACATGTTGGGGGCTTGGATTAAGAAGACTTAGATTCACACCCCCTTCCACCTCTAAAAGTCATTAGATGGCCCTCAGCCAACGGATTCTCTTTCAGCTTAACTCACATGTTTGTCACAAGGTGGGAAAGGAAGAAGCGGGGGATGATCGTGTGTAGTGGGCATAGGGACAGGTGGAAGAACTGCTGCCACGGTCAGACCAGTGAAGCCAGGAAAGTAATTTGAGAAAACTTCTCAGACAACCCCCTCTCTAATTCACAGGAAGATAAAGTGAGATAGTGGAGGGAACATTTAGACTTGCAAGATACTGTTCCAATAATAGTAGTTTTATATGGCATCGAATTTTTCATCTGGTCTATTTATAAAGCCGATGTGTGTGTGCTATTCCAACAAACATAATAAATAATTGTTTAAATGGGGCCACTGTTGCCTATTATTGTATTATTACATGCATCTTCTCAGCTGTCTATTTAAATGGTAATAAAAGTACGTGCAAAGGAGAGGGGAACACATTTCTCTGTTAGTAAGTACTTCATTATATCTTAACCCAAGGGCACTAATTTACACACATATAATCAGTGGGGTAACATTTAATGGCCCCCTTTGGGAACCAGGCTGGGCGTAACAGCTGTTCTCTTTCTATTTGTAATCAGGCCTGTTCCTTTTACTTTGGTGTGTGTGTGTGTGTGTGTGTGTGTGTGTAAATGCAAATATATAAGCATTTCAATAATACATTGCATTTCCTTTCTTTCTTTTTTAGTTTTATTCGTGCAGTGTAACACATTACTATTTTAGAAATAAGTCCCCTTATTTCAAATCTCTGTGGTATGACTAGAAATGCCCAGCCATGTTTTGGATATTCACTCTGCTATTTAATGTAACGCTGCCCAACTGGAGGGTCGAAGTCTTTGGATACATGTGAATAAAATCACTGTATTCATGATTTGTAGCCCTTTCTTTTAAACAAAAGCCAAGCTTTTCCCCATCCCGCTGAACTTCATTCAATCTTGCTTAAGAGAGGACTGGGAGAAGTGGGAACCTTACTCCAGACAGGGCCCTTTCAAAAGGGCCTGTGTCTCCTATAAGCTGCTCCCTCCCAAGGGCCAGCCAGCTTTATAATGTTCTGACTACTGTGTGTGTGTGTGTGTGGGGAGGGAATGACAGATCTCTTTTTGTATCACCAGCAGTGCTTTTCATACCCCTTAATCCTCTTTCTGACTCAACCAGTCTGAGATTAGTTTGAAATTTGCTCATTTCACTTATGGTTACAGGTTACATTTCCATGAATTCTATACACACATTTCTGTGGACGAGTAGATTTTAGAAACCCCTTTGATTTTAAAGGGAAGAGAAAGGGGGATTTAAAAAAAAATAATCCAAACAGAAACAAGCAATAATCACAAAAGTCCAAAAAGTCCAAAAAATAGTATAAAATATTTAAATAGCGGAGGCTGGGGTGGGGTTACTATAATGCTTTTTCCTCTAATGTTTTTGTGCTAATTTTGTTTTGCCTTTTTTCAAACTTAACAAAATTTGTTTATAACATTTTCATTTCAACCTTTGCTCAAGTGTAAATTTATTTTATGTGTGTATGTGCATTGTTATCCCTGATTTTTGATTGTTTTACCTAATTAATATAAAAATAAAATCAGGAGGGGGGGGGTAATGAAATGTTCTTCCAATTGTAGCTTAGGTAAAAGAGCTACCAAGTAGTCTTACTTATTTATCCAATTTTTATCCTTCCTTTTTAAACAACTTGCCCTGTTCACAGAAACAATTAACACAGTCGGCCAATCACCCAATCAGATCTTCTAAGCAGTGGTTTTTGGTAGACAAAGTACAACAAGAGTCATCATTTGGGGAATATGTAGTTCCTGCCCACTTTCTTTAGCAAGTTGTGTCCCATATTCATATTCCCACAAATAAGGTACAGTATTTAACAAGTAACAATGGGAAGAGAATGGGGAAAATGGTTTTATATTACATAGCAGGGGTGTCTGTTGTATATGACCAAATATGGCCAAGGGGTGGAGTCAGCTAATAGACTCCACTCATTGGCCCAGCCGCTGGCAGGAAAAACGAAGTCCCGTCAGTGGCTGAAGCTTTGGACAGCACCAACTATAAAAGCCGGCGCCTGCCACGGCTGAGCGGCTTTTTCCTAGACTAAAAGAAATAAAGGTTGTTTACCAGTTCCCCGCATCCTGCCTCTCCTTTACCACGTGGACCCTTTGAACACTTATTTATCCACTTATACCACGTGGACCCTTTGAACACTTATTTAAATAAGTTATAACATTCAGAACAAACTCGGGCACATGCTTCCCTTGTTCAAGGATCTACGGGGGTGTCAAAATGGTGGCCTGCAGGTCAGATGTGTCACACGTAGGCCACGCTCACCCCAGTTCCATGAAGGGGAAAAACATCAAGAAACATCACGTGACAGCAACGTGACGTGGCGAGCTTGACACCCGTGATCTAGAAGGAGGAGGAGAAGACATCACAATCAGACTTAAAAGAGTCTGTTATTGTAACCAATCTCAGTAAAAGTAGTTTTAACCTTCCTGTGGAATTGATTTCCTGATCTGAGCTATCTAGTGGGGTTGACACATCCTAGCCTCCATCCTTTTTTTCATTCAAGGCAGGGGAACTGGAAGAAAAAAAAAACCAGCAAAGCACAGCTCCCTTGATGCCATTCCTCTGATCCCATGGATAAACCAGTTACTAGTATCAAAGGAGAAATTCTACACTTCTTTAGTCTCTCTGTTCCTGCTATGAACAAAATCGCTACTCTGCTTCACAGCCAAGGAACAACAGGGATTGGAAGTGTGGTTTGTATTTCCTTAAGATGGCTCAATGTTCTGCTGGAACCTGCACTATGTATTAGTGTTGTTTTGCAGAAAAAACTCAGAAATTGTTTTAAGCTGAATCTAACTGTCATGGTGTTAGTGAGCTGGGTCAGTTGATCCCTTTTTGATGTTTCACTAATACATGAACAATATATTGTCTGCAATGCCACCACCTCTCTTCTAAAGAGCATTGTTATAAGGTTATTTTGGGACTGCAAAATAATCTGGATCCCCAGTAGCAAAGAGACAAAGAAAACGAACTCTTCGCAACTATATAATTGTTATCTGATATTCCTATATTCTACCTGGCTTCTGGATCATCTACATCTGCCGTAAGAGACGCTTGCCATTCTGTTTTCCACAGTGTAAAACTGACAAAGGCTGTTAAAGAACTGAAGCTGTGTTTGGTCTATGTTGCTTTCAGAGATTGTACCAAGGAGGATCTCAATTCACATGAGGATCTTTAAAAAGAGGCTATTTTCTGAATAAAGTCTGTATCTTATATAAAAGGCACATTTCCCCATTAGTAACTAGTGACATCTTCTAAGTCGGTCAATGTTGAGGCAATAACACAGCTATGCAGATTACTGTTACATCAGGACAGAAAAGGTTAGGATGGCTGTAGAACAAAGGTGTCAAACTCAATTTCATTGAGGGCTGCATCAGGGTTGTGTTTGAACTCAGGGCGGGGGCAGCTTGATGTCTCTTATGTGAGGGCACCTGCAGTGGCAAAGTGCTAAGGCAGGACTTCCCTCAGACCCACCCTCCCTCATTATAATCTCCTTCCTTCCTTCCTTATCTTCTTCCTTCCCCTCTTTCCTTATTTTGCTTCCTCGCTCTCTTCCCATCTTCCCTTTTTTTGTCTTTCCTCTTTCCCTTTCTCCTTTCCTGTCCCTTCTTAGTTGCTCAAATGCAAAAGGGGAAACATTTCTCCTTTTGTTTTGTTTTGCTTTTAGTTTGTTTTGCGAGCCTCTGCCAGCAAAAATGGAGCTCGGGTGGCTGCATGCGGTCCTCCCGAGCTCCATTTTTACTGACAGAGGCACCGCGGGCCAGTCCTTTGTTGTTTCCAGGGCAGCCCTGCGGGGCTGTGTCTAAGCACCCTGTGAGCCGGATCGGCCCGCAGGCCTTGAGTTTGACACCCCTGCTGTAGAAGGTACTGTGAGTCACAAGTCGGGATCCTGCCTAGGTAGACATAAAGCAGTTCCATGTGAACTGTTTTCTTCCCAGTCCTTAAAAGCAATTTAAAGCCAATCCCAGTCATCTTCACTTCTGCAGATGTTAATGCTAAGAACATACACAGAATATCACAAGCACCTCATTATTCCTTCCAGCTAATTGAGGGGATGGAGGGTGGGGATAGCATTTCATCAGTGCCCTGGCTCTTGAACTACCACAGCTCGAGCCATTACAAAAGTTGTATTGTCCCTACCACCATTCAGAAGTGATAGAAATAAATTGCTAATGCATATATTCATCTCCAGTTCCTATTGTGTGGATTTGTCGGGTCACTTCCCTCCCCACCGCCAAATTTGAACAATTACTACAAGATGGTTTCATCCATCTGCCAAAAGCCATTGCTTCACTTTTCTTTTCAGAACCAGGGTTAGCTCTGAATCCAGGAGGAATATAGGATCCGCATTTTGGCAGCCAGATGTTTTTCAAAACAGCTCATGTAATGGTTGTTTGCTGCAGTGGCAAAAGTAAGTGAACAAAGCCGGAATCATAATAATACTCCAGGCAAAAGGCAAAATCATCAAGGATTCTGTTTCCCCCTCGCTTCAATGCTGGACGAGGCAGATGTTTTTTTTCTCAAGGATAGTTTTAAAACCAGGTCACTCAAGATATGTTCAGATTGAAGGTGTAACAAGGAGAGAATTAGGGTTGCCTTCGTAAATACCTTAGGAGTTGTGGCCCATTTGCTTCTGGCTTTGGGCTGAGTCTTCACTTCCTTTCAAACACACACACACCCGATGCTAGATGACAAACTGACTTCCTCAATTTGGAAATTAATAATTTCAAACATCATAAATATTATTTGTATGAACCTGTCCATATCTGAACCTTTGGTAATTATCTTTTGACATACAGAGAGCCTCTCCCAAAAATGAAACCGAGGAAAAAGCTCATTGCTCAAAATACAGGTAGTCCTTGACTTACGACCACAATTGACCCCAAAATTTATGTTGATAAATGAGACATGTATTAAGTGAGCTTTGCTCATTTTACAAATTTTCTTGCCACAGTTGTTAAGTAAACCACTTACACTTGTTCAATTAGTAATACGGTTGTTGAAAAATGGTCATAAGTCACTTTTTTTAGTGATGTAACTTTGGTCACTAAAAGAACAGTTGTAAGTCGAGGACTAACTGTACTGGCTTTTAGACATGAGGTTTTTAAATGACAGTGCAGCACTTTGGACTTGAAGACGAAAGAAATGCTTCAGAGCAAACAGAATAATCCACATTGTCCTTGTCCACAAGTCTTCAAAGCAGCTGCATCTTTTTCTGGCACCCTACAGCTATTTTCTGTAGTTGTGATGTAATCCTGGAAAAAAGTATGTGCTCCTGCATGTCCCTAAACCCTTTGGTTTTAAAATCTGAAATATTGGACAACTCTACCATTTATTTGAGGGTTTTTTTAAAAAAAAACAATCATAAAAACCTTAAAATGCGATTCATAAACTCAAAAGTAAAAATACAAAAAAATAAGAATGAAGTCAGAGTTTCTCAAATAGAATTTAATTAGCTTAGAAGGCAGGTGGAACAATGAAAAGTTGGGGGGTGTTTTAAAATCATTTTTAAAGCAGACATTTATTACTGCTGCACATTCTTTTCTAAACTGGCCTTAAAATAGTTCAAAGACTATTCTGGAGCTTTGCAGGTGATTGTAGTTTGCTTCATGCTATAAATGTTACATATAGAATTTATATATAAAGAGCAGCTTAGTAGTACTATGGCCTCAATATGTTCTGATGCAAAATTAAATCATTGTCTTCTGATTTAAGCATCTGATTTCCCAACACAAAAATGAAGGGAGCAAAAACAATTCAACAGAACAATCCTAGCAAATGTAGACACCTTTCTATGACTTCACTGCAGGGTGAGACTGATTGCAAGTCATCAGAGCAGGGCAAACACTGGGGACAGTTTTATATTTATATGTAATGTTTTGGATTTGATTGCAAGATTTAGCAAGTGCAAGAGCATAAACAGAGCACTTGTTGGAGACTCATTAAAGCAGCCACACCTGTCTGTATCCAGGATGGAACAGGTGTGCAGGTGTCAGAGACCATTCATCATATACTGAATCATCCCTAGCAAGTAAATTGGACTATCAACCTGAGACTTAGAGCACTGAAGAAACTTTATCTTTTTTTATTAGTCATAAATCCTGGCACGAAACAGGTGAAGGAAGCATTCAACAATGGTGTAATATGGGGATACTGAGGCTGAAAAAAAGGAAGATTAAGCAAAGAGTGGACTTTCCTGTGAGGAACAAAACAGGTAGGGAGTGAAATCCTGAAAGAGAAGGGACAAAACCAGAGGTGGTATTCAGCAGGTTCTGACCAAGTTCTGGAGAACCAGTAGCGGAAATTTTGAGTAGTTCGGAGAACCAGCAAATCCCACCTCTGACTGGAGATTTTACAGTCTCCTTCCCCTGCCACGGCCACCAAGCCACGCCCACAGAACCAGTAGTAAAAAAATTGAATCCCACCACTGGACAAAATGCTTTTCATCTGTTTCCAGAGTCTGCTTTGGAGTAGAGGGCAAATTTGACCCTCGCTTTCCTATTTAAATGTAGTGTGTGGCAGTTAAGTGTGTGATTATGCTTATACTGTACAAAGATTTTTTTCTAGGTATATCCAAGCATGAGCACTTGAGAGTCATGACATTAGCATGCTTGAAATGATGTCCTTGAAGTCTCTCATTCCTCCTCCTGAAGATTAGAGTTGAATTTTCTACTAGTCGCTTGGAATGTTGTGGCTGTCAAAAAGTATCACTGTTCATATGGCATTTACATAACCCTTCTGGGATTTAAAGTTCCTATTCCAAGCTCATTTAAACTTTAGCCAGTTTTAAAATATTTTGTTCAAAGTGGCTTCTTCCTTCCTTCTAGTATCCTAGAAACAATATCTGTGATATTGAGACAATATCTATGGGGGCCTGTGAAAATCTGTAAGGTGTTAATATTAATACAGAAGTGTGGAGGGTTGTTTGTGAGAGGCACACACAATTGACACCCAGACAGTTCTATTGCCCAAAGTAGCCTGATGACTCCAGATCTGTTAGATTACAACTCTCATCCATTTCTGATTGAAGAATGTGAATATTGCAGTTTTACATATCTGGAAAGATCAACGGATGACATAGCTTCTATAGATTAGACCAGGGGTATCAAACTCAATTTCATTGAGGGCCACATCAGGATTGTGTTTGACCTCAGGGGGCCGGTGTGTGTGTAGCATGGGGGGGCTGTGGCCAGCTTGACATTTGTTTTCGGCTGTGACAGCCTCCAGCAGCCCTCTGTCAACAAAAATAGAACTGGAGGAACCACGCTTGGCACTCCCAAGTTCCATTTTCACTGCCAGAGACACTGTGAGGCAGTCCTTTGAAGTTTCCAGGACAGCCCTGTGGGCCAGATCTAAGCACCTCATGGGCCAGATCTGGCCCCAAGGCCTTGAGTTTGACACCCCTGGATTAGACTGTAATGCTGAAGAAAAGAAACAGGTTTACAAAAATATATTTTAGAAGAATGAATGACCACTTGCAGCAATTCTAATTAACAATTTAGTGCAGCGATTCCCAAAACATTTTATTGGTTACCCAAAGCTGCTTATCAGAAAATCTGACTGAACTTCAGCGACCTGTCCTAGGTCCTTTAGAACGTTATAACTTTTAACATTGCTGAATGAATGGTCATAACATGAGGATACTATTGTGCCATAGTAACAATATCATTGAATGATCTTTTTGTCATTTGGTAATTTCATTGGTTTTCATCTTATTATTAGAATCTGACATTGGGAGATTTTTAAAAATATATTTTAGTGAACGTGGCAATCATTATGTCAATTTATTTGTCTCTGTTGTGGTGAGTAGTGAGTTTGTATGTCATTACCCAAAGAAAAAACACTTTTACCCAATTTTGGGCAATTTCCCAGGTTTGGTAAGCACCAATTTAATAGGCTTTTCTTTCTTTTATGTATGTATTCCAGAATTCTTGTTCCCATGAGTATTTTCAAAGCTTTTTTATTATTATTCTGAGAACATGTATATGCAAATTCAGAAATCTTATTATCCAAGCTTTTTTCTCATGCTCAGTTCATCTTGGAAACTGGCATGGTGTGAAATGAACATATTAATATGTAACGTATGTTTCATAGGTTGTATAGATCTTTACAGGAATGAGACAAGCAATGGAATAGTGCCCTACTGATTTATGAGCTTCTTGATGGTCAATTTTCCCCCTTATTATGAACTATTTCTATAATAGCAGAGACACCAGCGGATGGCATGGTTACCAGTCTCTCTTTAGTCTGGTGAAGATGAGCATCCGTTTGTTTATTTATATCTACTAAAGGAACTCAGCTATATTTACATTCTGATGGTGACCGTAGCTAGTAATACGATATGCAGTGCCCAAAGTACAAAAATAGAGAAGCGGAAATTATAACGGGAAGGTGTCAGATTCTGTGCAGAGCTAAAACTGAATGATGAAATGATAGCTCACTGTAGAATTATGAGTCAGTAGGTGAATACATGGATCAGGAAATAAGTTTTGTTTCAAATCCAGAAAAAAACACATCATAATCCCAAAATTTTTCTGAATGATTCCAAATGGTGGCTTGAAACGAAACCTGGAGCATTACAGGTAGTCCTCGACTTACGACCTCAATCGAATCCAAAATTTATGTTGCTAAATGAGACATTTAAGTGAGATTTGCCCCATTTCATGAACTTTCTTGCCACAGTTGTCAAGTGGATCGCTGCAGCTGTTAAGTTAGCCACATGGGTTGTTTAGCGAATCTGGCTCCCCCGTTGACTTTGCTTTTTGGAAGGTTGCAAAAGATAATCTCAGGACATTGCAACCATCATAAATATGAGTCGGATGCCAAGCATCTGAATTTTGATTGTGTGAACACGGGCATGCTACAACAGTTGGATGTGTGAAAAATGGTCATAACTCACGTTTTTCAGTGCCATTGTAACTTCCAACGGACACTAAATGAACCATTGTAAATTGAGCTCTACCTGTAGTTATTCCAACCTTCAGATGAAACAATTGTGGCGGACATTCTGGAGTGAGTTGGGCAGGGTGATGAGCACCGTCCATTCTCTCCCCTCTTTCAGAAACTGTGATGTCATCATTGCTTCCTTCAGGTGATTCTTCTTTGATGGTCTCAGCAGCATGCAATGCATCATTTTTCACTAATCTGCCCCTGATTTACACAATATCTCTTCTGCAAAAATCAAAGGTGCACGTACAAATTAGATGAAACCTGGCTCAGTAGCAGTAACTACGAGAGAGATCTTGGAGTCCTTGTGGATAATCGCTTTAATATGAGCTAGCAGCCAAAAAGCCATTGCAATCCTAGGTTGCATTAACAGAGGGATAAAATCAAGATCACCTGAAGTATTAATACCGCTTTGTAAAGGCTTAGTAAGATGTAGAGACTCTGGAAAGAGTGCAGAAAAGAGCAACGTTCCAGTATTTGAGGGACTGCTACAAAGAAGTGGGGAGGGTCAACCTATTTTCCAAAGCACCAGAAGGCAAGGCAAGAAACAATGGATGGAAACTAATCAAGGAGAGAAGGAACCTAGACTTAAGGAGAAACTTCCTAACACTGAAAACAATTAACCAGTAGATCGGTTTGCCTGTAGAAGTTGTAAGTGCTCCATCACTGAAGGCTTTTAAGAAGATACTGAACAGCCACTTGTCTGGAATGGTATAGAATGGCCTCCTGCTTGAGCAGGGGGTTGGAGTAGAAGACCTTCCAATTCTGTTATTCTGTTGTTATTACCTTCCATTTCCTTCCCCTAGCTATTGCCCTATCTTAGCACAGCATATCCAAGGACCACCTGCCGTTGATTTCTCCAGTGCCTTCTCTTACCCACAGCTTTTTCCTATATGTATCTACCCCCCTCCAAAAAGAATTTTCCAGAAAACAACCAAATTTTGGTCTGTATCTGTGAGGGGGGGGGGGAGACTTTGTTCTGTATTCAGAGCACACCCCAGAGCACATTTGGACACAAAATCCTCCTAACCAATTACTCAGTAAATGAAATGATTTTGCAAGTAACTATTATATTTTCAAATATATGTGCCATTTTGCCTGAAATCCAGAGGCAATCCTTTTTGGTATAACCAAATATGTTATTTGAAACCATCGTATTAACCAAGGAGGAAATATGAAGATAAATCCTACGTGTCAAATAACTGAAAATAATTGCATTATTCCCTGAAATCTGAGATGGTATCGGAAAGATTTAATGAAAGAGAGTGTGTAAGATTACTATGCTCTAGGTCCTAGGATGTAAAATGGTCCCGTAACTATTATTAGAGAGAAAGGAAAAGCTGAATAAGATGATGCCACATAATCTTTTTCTAACTAAAATGTATCTATAGAGCCGTGATGGCAAACCTATGGCATGCGTGCCACAAGTGACACGCAGAGCTATTTGTGCTGGCACGCAAGCCACAGGCAAGCTTACGTCACTGCGCATGCCCGCGCCTTACAGCTGATTTTTTTCCAGTTGGTTTGAGGCCTTTTTCGGCCTCCCTCCCAGAGGCTTGGAAAAAGCCTCTGCAAGGCTTCTCGGGCCGAATTATAGGTCCGTTTCATCACTTCCTGTAATACCGGAAGTGATGAAACTGGCCTATAATTCAGCCCGAGAAGCCTTGCAGAGGCTTTTTCCAAGCCTCTGGGAGGCCAAAAAAGGCCTCAAACCAGTCAAAAAATCAGCTGTGAGGCACAGTGCAGGTAAAGGGGTGGGGGTGGGGATTGCGTGTGCATGCACAGGGGGTGTGGGGCGGGGGGCTGCGCATTGCATTCTGGGTGCTGGCACACGAGTACGGGCATGCTGGTACGCTTGCAATTTTTGGCACAGGAGCCCAAAAAGGTTAGCCACCACTGCTATAGAGGATGGGGAAGACATAAGAACACTGGGTTCAACAGCAATAAGAGTATTTCCCAGGAGAGTTTCATGCAAAGTTATAGTATTAGATTGTCTTAGCTGAATGTGAAGATTTTCAGGTATTTATTCGAAATATTATTATTATGGTTCATCACATGGTCAATCAGATGTTCAGACTGGATTTGACATTTTTGTCTGCCTATCAAGTCCTTTCCAAGGACCTCAGATAGGTAGGTGTTGATGTTAGTGCTTAAGGGTATTGTGGCAGGATGTAAGATTATTATTATTTGTTAAATTTATTTGCTATTTCCTATCTCGCTGTGGGGCTTGTCTAGGTGGCTTATAAGAGTAAAAGAGTAAAAGCAAAAAGAAGTGTAAACATAACAATAACAAAACAGTGAAACAATTAAATAATGAAAGTAATGACAGCTTAAACAATGGGCGGGGTGGGTGTGCAGAGAATGCAGAGAGGGAGGTGAGATTGGCTATCAATGTAGTAGCCACCTCCAGTGTGGTACTTCCCCAAAATACCTGTTTCTGAAAGCATCTGTCAAAATTCTCCAGCAAATGCTCTATAATTTTATTTGTAACGTTTGTAAGGCTTTTGTTGCAATAGCTGTACCTGTCTTTCTTTTCAACCATCTTTGGGGGGGAAGGCAGGAAAATTCTTTCTAGCAATCCAGTAAGATTGCTAGATTTTAAAAACCAGAGAGAGAGAGATGACTGACAACACTTCAGTGAAGGAATCAAAGCTTTGTCTGGATTAGTCTTGCAGGGTCTGCTTTTGGTCCCAGGTGTATTCTGTTGCTTTTGAAATTGTTGGATCTCATGCTTTCTACTCTTGTCCTGGCTTTGTCATCTGCATTTGCCTGAAAAACTGAAGCTTCTGTAAGCAGACTTAATGATGTCCTAATGAGCAAAAACACATCAGGAGCCAGTCAAAGAAATGAGAATTCTTTTGAAGTATGGGACTTTTCCAAAATCTTTGTACCCATGCCACTCCAGTCAATCAGTTCTTGAATTGCAGAGCTATATTTCATAAACTCGTTTCTATGAACTTATTTTTCTCCTGGGAGCCGTTCGGATCATCCAGAGAGTGGGAGGTGCTTCAGTCTGCGTCGTTGTAGGCTGAGCTTAATTACTGAGGATTGCTCCGCCCTTCACCACGTGGCTGCCTTGCAATCCCCAGTTTACGCTCAGCCTTCGTCAGATTAGGCTGTGTATCTCCCACTCTTTGGCCGATTCAAGTTCCTTTTTAACAGCTATAGAAAAGAAAAAAAAAAAAGAATTTTCCCTTCAGGTTTGCCTTGCGTTTCGGTTCTCCTTAGCCTCTGCGCAATTGGGGTGGCTATAGCAGGGGAGCGCGTTCTTCGCCCCCAGGGGGGATAGGGAGCGGGCGGCTTTCGCGCTCCGGCGCCAATCCCCCCCCCCCTTCCAATTCGGCTCCTTTCCTGCCGCCTTTTCGCGCCGCTATTGTAGCGGCTCCACTCGATCGCTCTGATAAGCGCAGCTGGTGATCCCCCCCACCGCGAACGCCGATCGCCCCAAAAAGGGGCGAAAAATTGTCTCGCTGTCTCTCTCGGCCTCCAGGTTTGCCGGAGAGGCTTAGTCTTGCCCTGAGCGGCCCGTTTTTAAAGGGATCGTGGGCGGCCGCCATTTTGGGCGCCGCCACGTTTTCGGGCGCTTTGTAACAGGCCTCTGCGACTGCGAAGAAACTAGTCTTCTAATCATAGGCCTCCCAGCCTGTGAGAACTTACTGCATTCTTAGACATTGGCAAATTGTTGGCTTTCCGCAGCAGCTCAGGGCAGGGAATTGCAGCCTATCCCTCCCGGTGGTTGCCTGGGAGCTCCAGCTGCCAGAGGCCTCACTTCAGCCTCAGGCGTTCATTTGGACAATTGGAGAATTTAACACCGTATCTGGGGTCACTCCCTCCTGGGAGCGCTGAACAGGTCCCGGTTTATTTCTTGTCAAAAAGTATTATTATTAAAAAGAATAATAATGATAATGATAATGATAATGATAATGATAATGATTGATAATGATAATGATAATGATAATGATGATAATGATGATAATGATACATAACTATATACATATACATATATATGTTTTCTGAGGTATATATATATTTTCATATATATTATTGGTACTTGGCAATAACGCATTACCAACACTGATTGGATTACATATACAGTGCTTATACGCATGTATATATATTTATATTAATAATTATAACAATAATAATATTGTAGAACTTACATATCTAAATTCCAAAAGGGGGCGCGGGCCAGCTGAAAGGACACCCGGCCTTTGTTGTAGGCCGAAACCTTGGCGAGCCAACCGCCTTAAATTGGAGCTAGAGTCCTTTCTTCTATAATGGCAGATGACAATTCCACTAGAGGCTCTTCTTTGAAGGCCAGATCTAAGTCCTACCACCTGCGCAGACAGGCTAAGGAAGCCTCTAAGGAAACTTCCAAGGCTTCTCAGAGAGACGCCCTAAGGCGTCATAGGGCACTGGAGAAAGAATCTGACAGGCGATCTAGAAAGGCACAACCAGTGCCCCCAGCCCTCCCACCCTCCATTCCTTCTACCTCCAGACACCCCCCCTCCCCCAGATTGTTCTTCCCTCTCCAGGCGCAGCTTATCCCTGGGACGCCAGGTCCCCGAATCAACAGCCAGACGGCCGAAGTACTTTCACGCCCACGGCTGCTGGTCTGCGCCAGGAGGAGGCCGCCACTGTCGAGATTTCTGCGCTCATGCAGGCATGGATGGAACGGGCTATCCGCCAGGGGATAGCAGAGGGCATTCAACAGATGTACAGGTCCGGTCCCCCCTCGATGGCGCCCGAACACGACTCGCCATCAGTCAGGTCCTCGCCTAGATTGGACCCTACCCATGGTCAGGTACCTTTATGGGGGGACAGCCCCCTCCCAGAAGGGGAAATGGAGGAGGCTATAGAGGACCTGGATAGGTTCGGGGAGGAGGAGGATCTTGAATGGGGGTCTACACAAGGGGAACCCCTATCGGAGATAGGCCCGATAGAAGGAGACATGTCCGAGGACGAGGGCCTCACTCCCTATCAACCCACCTTCTGGGTTTGTTCAAGCCACACATGCTTAATCACTACTCTTTAAGGCCAAGAACATTTCTGGCCTGTCGGTTCAGTCCTCTCCGGCTCTCCCCTCCCCGGCAGAGGGACAAGAGGACGCCATTTTTAGGCAGCCCGTGGTGGAGGCGAAGGTTATTCCGGCCCCACCCATATTCCACGACCTAGTTTAAGACCAATTGGACTCTACAAGAGCTTCCCCTGCCCATCCAGCCAGGACAAGAGGTTCTTTAACCTCGAGCTGAGCTTTTGCAACTTGCTTAACACTCCCGAGGTAGACAAGCCCTTCGTTGGTTCAGTATCCTCGTCCTCTTCCAGTGACCCCCTGGAAGCCCGAAACCCGAGGACAAAAGGTCCAAACTGGCCTTACGTAGGACTCATCAGGCCGACACCTGGGCCATTAGATCGGCCATGGCCGCTTCCCTTTCACCAGGTCCTCGATCCGGTGGCTCCGCCAAGTGAAACAGCATGTTCCCCCCTCTAACACAAGGGCACATCAGAAAATCGCAAAGTTGACGGCCGCAGCAGAATTCTCGGCCGACGCCACCTACCACGCGGTGAAGTCCTCCGCCCGAGCGATATCCTCTCACGTTACAGCTCGCCGCCTGCTCTGGCTCAAGCACTGGCAGGCGGACATAAAAAACAAGGTTAAGCTGGCCACTGCCCCCATTAAGAGGGACAGACTCTTTGGTGCCGCCCTGGAGCCATTGCTATCCGAACCCCGAAGTAAGAAAAAATTTCTTCCCCCCCCTTTTCGGAGGTCAGAGTCAAGAGCCCCCAGCCCTTTCGGAGAGGTCCCTCCCGACCCTTCTACCAGTCATCTTTCCAGCCCAGGTATCCGAGACTCCCCTCCTTCCGGCCACTCCAGCCCCAGGATCGAGCCGATCCAGGTGACAGGAACAGGAGGGGCGGCAGCTACAGACGTCCCTTCAGGGGCTCCGGAGGGTAGCCCTTCCGGCGCACCAGATAGACCTCGTCCCTCCCTTCCCATCGGCGGACGCCTCAAGCATTTCGCTGACCGATGGGATTCCTCCACTTCCGATGCCGGGGTCCGGGACTCCATCAGACTTGGTCTCGCGCTTGAATTCCAGCGCACCCCCCCTGACTTCCTTATGGCATCCCCCCTTCAAGGGACCCCACTAAACGCAACTTAATGGATTCAGCCATTCAGCATCTCTTTAGCATACAGGCCATACATCCCGTCCCACCATCCCAGCGGGGGCAGGGGTTTCACTCTCACCTCTTCGTGGTCCCCAAATCCTCAGGGGGATGGAGGGCTATTCTAGACCTGAAACGCCTCAACCGTTACCTGATTTACCGCAGGTTTAAGATGCACACCCTGCAGTCCATTCTCCTGGGCATCAGACAGGGGGATTGGCTAGCCTCTATAGACCTTCAGAGGCGTATCTCCACATTCCAATCCGGCCCTCCCATTCCATATTCCTCAGATTCTGCTACAACCACCACCACGTCCAATATGTGGCCATTCCGTTTGGGATGGCCTCTAACCCGGGGACTTTCACTAGGGTCCTCACGGCTCTGGCGGCCCACCTCAGGAACCTCTCGGTTCGTCTCCATTGTTACCTGGATGACATCCTCATCCTGTCCCACTCCAGACTCCAAGCAGAGAAGGATGTCAGAGCTACCCTCTCTGCCCTCCAAGACCATAGGTTTCCGGTAACTGGAAAAAGAGCCAACTGTTACCTTCTACACGCATCACCCACTTGGGGGCCGTCATTGACTCAGTTCGGGGAAAGGTTTCCCTTCCTCGGAAAGATTCCTTAGCATTCAGGAAACCATCACACACATCAGACGTTCAATAAGGGTAACACTTTTGGATCTGTCTAAGCTACTAGGTAAAATGGTCTCATGTATTTCCATCGTTCCCTGGGCCCGGTTACACACCAGGTCCCTACAGTGGTTCCTGCTTCCGTTCCAACGGTCCAGCAGTAGCAATTCAAAGGCCACGGTCAAGGTGCCTTCAAAGGTCTTCACGTCTCTCCTCTGGTGGACCAGTCCCGCCATCAACAGGGACATGGCCTCTAGAAGCCCCGACGCCTCACCCTCTCCACAGACGCCAGCCTGTTCGGAGGGGGCGCTCACATCCACTCGCTTTCGACACAGGGCAGATGGTCTCAGGTAGAACGGGCATACAGTATAAACTGGTTGGAACTCCGCGCCATCCACCTGGGCCTACGCCACTCCTCCCTCAGGTACGTGGGCGGCATGTCCTTATACTTACGGACAACATCACCGCCAAGGCCCTTGTCAACCGACAAGGGGGCACCCAGTCCATCCGTTTGATGAGAGGGGCCGAGCGCCTCTGCCATTGGGCGGAGCGCAATCTCCTCTCTCTCAAAGCCGAGCACATCTCAGGGGACTTAAACACCCAAGCAGACTGGTTGAGCAGGACCACGGGGGACCAGTCCGAGTGGCGCCTCCACCCGTCACTGTTCAGGGAGGCGACCGGGCTGTTCGGCCTCCCGTCAGTGGACCTCCTCGCATACCCCCTCATCACTCAACTCCCCAGGTTTTTCTCGAGGTACCCCTCCCACGGGGCCGAGAACTACAAAGCCCGCCGTTGCCCCTGGCCCACAGGGTTTCTATATGCTCTCCCTCCTGTAGCCCTGGTACTCAGGGCCATCCAGAGGTTCATCTCCAAGACAGCAGAACTGATTCTGATGACATTCTACTGGCCCAGGCGCCCATGGTTCGCGGACCTCCGCAACCTATCGGTGGCCCCTCCCTGGGAAATTCCTCCGAACAGGATTCCTTTTTCAGGGTCCCCTCCAGCACCCGGACCCGCAGTGGCTCCAGCGAGCTGTTTGGAGGTTGAGCGGGAGCGTTTAAGAAAGGAGCAGTTTCGGACTAGGTTATTGATACCATCCTAGCCGCCAGGCGACCCTCCACAGCCCGAATCTTTAATGCCACTTGGAATAGTTTCTGCAAGGGTGCCAGGGTTTCCAGGTCAACCCGCTTTCACCATCCATAGCTCAAGTGTTGGAATTCCTCCAGAGGGTCTGAGGAAAGGTCTTTCTCCGAACACCCTGAGGCGTCAGGTCGCAACCCCTTTCAACCGTCATTGCTTGTGGCAATCTGGGGTCCCTTTCCCTCCACCCTCGCATTAGGGCATTCCTCAGGGGAGCCACTACCTGTGTTCCCATCAGTTCAGATACCCCACTTGGGACCTCAATAAGGTCCTTGTGGCCCTTACCAAACACCCCTTTGAGCCGCTCAGGGAATCCACTCTCCAGTTCCTAACATTCAAGGTTGTGTTTCTAGTGGCCAACTTCGGCTCGCCGAATATCAGAGATAGCGGCCTTGTCGGTGAGGAAGGACCTTTGCATCTTCCATGCCGACCGGGTAGTTCTCCGGCTGGATCCTACCTTCTTGCCCAAGGTCAACTCAGCCTTCCACAGGGCACAGGAACTCACACTTCCGAACTTCTGCCCCAATCCTCGCGGAAAGGGAGAAGCCTTGGCATACCCTAGACGTAAGACGGGCCCTCTACATTTACATTAAACGTACCCAGCCCTTCAGGAGATCCGAATCCCTATTCCTTTCCTTTCAGCCCAAATCGTTAGGCCACAAAGTGTCCCCGTCAACCATCGGCCGCTGGATTAGAGCTACTATTTCCCAAGCTTACCTGTCCCAGGCCCTGCCCATTCCCAGCGGAATAACGGCACACTCCACCAGAAGTGCTGCTACCTCAGCTACTTGGGCCACCCAGGTTCCAATCGCTGACGTTTGTCGGGCGGCCACTTGGGCCTCCCCATCTCCCTTTATTAGATATTATAAGATCGACATACTTGCTTCGGCGGAGGCTTCGTTTGGTAGACGAGTCCTCCAGCGAGTCCTCACGGAACCGCAGAGATTGCAGGACCAGACGGACTCCCTCCCGTAGGACAGCCAAGCTTTGGTATGTCCCACTCTCTGGATGATCCGAACGGCTCCCAGGAGAATGGGCGTTGGTTCTTACCTGACACACCATTTCTCTGGAGCCGTGAGGATCATCCAGCCCCACCCTTATTAAGTTTTCCGTCTGGTGGGGTCTTGTTTCGGCCAATAAACCCTTTAGCATAGTAAGATGAGAGCAAGATCTTCTCTTCACTCTCGACTTCGCGTAAACTGGGGATTGCAAGGCAGCCACGTGGTGAAGGGCGGAGCAATCTTCAGTAATTAAGCTCAGCCTACAACGACGCAGACTGAAGCACCTCCCACTCTCTGGATGATCCTCACGGCTCCAGAGAAATAGCGTGTCAGGTAAGAACCAACGCCCATTCTATAACATGCCTTTGAGCTGGGAGAATTATTGGGTTATATTAAGTTTAAAACATACTGTGATGACCCGGGACAAGGCACGAAGGTCACACAGCCAGCTGAGAGTTCACACTCTCCTTTAATGCTCCAAATGTTGCCTCAAAACGGTCCCATGTTCTTGGCAAGTCCCACAGCAAAACGCACACAATACACACATGGCAGCCTCTGGCTCCCGCCCAGTCCAGCAAAACAAAGGAACAGGGAAATGAGTCCACAAACCAAGGAACAAACAAGGAATCCCAAAGTCAGGAACAAGGTACTGAGTCCACAAAAATCAGGAAGAAGGCATTGAGTCCACAAGTAAGGAAGAAGCAAGCAATCTTGCAAACTCCAAGTGTCTGTAGTGGCACACCAAACTTTTCTTAGTAAATTGTTTAAAATTAGAAGGTAAAATTGATCATTTTGTCACCCAAAATTAATTCAGGAGCAGCTCTAGCAGTCATAAATTGAATATACCAGTACATACATATGTACATACATACCAGTGGTGGTATTCTACTGATTTGGCCTGGTTCTGCTGAGCCAGTAGCAGCGATGAGCAGCGGAGACCAAATCAGATCTCTCTGCCGCTTTGCTGTTGGGCCCACTCGCCTGCACAGCAGAGTGCTGCGAGGCAGCTGCTGAAGCGACCAGGAGAGGGCAGGCTTGCAAGAGGTGAGTTGGAACGCCTCTGCGCCTGCGTAAAATGCACGTTTGGCGCATGCGCACGCAACGTGTGCAGGCATGAAAATTGCGCCCACCAAGCCACGCCCACCGAACTGGTGGTAAAACTTTTTTGATCCCACCGCTCATACATACATACGTACATACATACATACATACATACAAAAACATAACCCAAGATTCCCCATTTTACAACTTTTCTTGCCAGTCATTAAGTGAAGAAATTGCTATCCAGGGAGAGGTTTCAGTTCAATTTGAGATGGAGCAATTATTTAATACATGAAGAACATTTATTAACCCTGTTCTATAATAACGTACAGAACAATGGAAAATCATTTACAGTAATGTGAAAAAGTAATGCCTTCAATTATAAACTTAAAAATTTAATCGAGAAAAGTGTCACACACACACACACACACACTTCTGAAAAGAAGGCAGTTTGGGGGGGCAAGGAATTTTTTTTTAAAGAAATTATAAAATGGATATCGGCTTGACATTGCATCATCTCAACGGTATCTCATTAAGTTAACTTCTGTGCAAATTAAATCAAATGTATTTTATATCCAGGCTGCATTCATTTCTTTTTTCCAACCTTGCCTATATTTTAGAGGGCAAAGACCAAGTCCAGCCTTTGGACAGGAAAAAAAGTGCTTTTCTCAGACTACATTATCCAGGTAGTTCAAGGGGAGATGCTAAAAAAACACTGTGCCCACACAATGGTGCTGCCCATATTACCAAAAAAACAGACTGAGCTCCTACACCTGATTCTGCTTATCTGTTTCAGGGACAGCATTACTTGTGTCTTAATGTTGACTAAATACTATTTTATTCAGAAGCGACAGATAAGAGAAGCGTCAAGGGGAGGATGAAAACTGCCAAGAGCATGGTGCCAGGCTAAACTGCAGGGGAGGGGGGACAAGTCCTCCCTTTATGGCTTATAAAGTTGGCAAAATATGGTTACAATATTTTATTTAATGAACAGGCAACCTGCAGCCTAGAACTCCATGTAGTAGCTCCTGAGTGAGTCTCTTTTTTCTGCCGTGAAAACCTTATCCGATTGCACCACAATTAATGGCAGTGTTTCTAAAAATGGCTGGCAATTTCCCATCCTTTCCCAAACCAAAAAGAAGAAAAGAAAAAAAAATAGCACATCTAATCTACGGTGCATCCATGCTTGGGTTTTTTTATCACTGCTGATGTGGTTCCTGCCTGCCAAATATTACTGATTCCAGCTGTAGTTAATGGTTTAGTAAATGCCTTTTTTACTCTGTAAGTCTGAAATTGGCTCTTCTTTAGGCACAAAATTTTCAGGGTTTTTCGCCACAATGACACATTGATTATTGTTACTGTTTGTCCCAATGGTTCACCAAAAAACGGAGCCAAAAGGATAGACTATACCTGCAGATGTCATTCTGATTAAAAGGGCGGGGGAGGGTTGGTAATATAAGAACTGAGTTCAAGGAATCATTCACCCTTTCTTGAAATGAGTGACAGTTTTCAAAACCAGCCAGGCTAATTATCACTCTTCCTCTTCACCAAGATGCCAATTAGCGAGGTACCAGCATGCTGAGGTCAGAAATGCTAACAAAAGCTCTGCAATTTCTGCTTGCAGTGTTTTTGTTGAAAGCAAAGAGGTTTGTGGTGAATTAATCATAATGCTATGAGTGTCTGCTGTTTAAATATATCTGTTTGTGTACAGTTTGCATACAAATACTCATAATTCAAATGATGGAAAACGTGATCCGATTCAATCCAAGAAAGCCTTCACTGTAGAGTAGTGGCAAGCCTCTAGATTTCCAGAGAAATTTGTAGAGAAATTGTAGAGCTTCTGTACTGGAGACAAATTTATTGAGCGTCAATCACACTTGGCCAAAAAAAGCTGTTGTGTTGTGTTGTATTGTATTGGTATGCTACTCTACCCTACCTTATCCTATTCCTATCCTATCTTGTCAGGCCTAGTTAACAAGACAAAAATAATAGGACATAAAAGCTCAGATAAGGAACTTTTTGTAAAAAAGCTGTGAATCAAATCAGATAGGAAATAATTCTTTCAACTGCTGCATATCAGAGGTGGATAATTTCTGTTTAATCTCGTTATAATAAAATTCCTGTCCACATTCTTATATTTGTTTCTCACACCCATGCAATAGAAAGAGCTGGAAGCCATTCTCTGTTGGGTAGGAGGAATTGCTTTCATCTCTTTCTGGATTTTATAGCCATACCTTCTGATGTGCATTTGTAGCATCTCTCACCATTAGCCAGGCTGCCAGTAGATTGTGACAATTCTGGTTTGAAAAGCATCATCGCGGATCTCTCCCTGACTTAGAACCTCTTTCTGTGTGGACTGTGATGATAAAAAGGAAAAGATCTCTATTGTTATTCAGCAGAGATGTTCAAAGTGTGAAAGGTCATCTGCAGGACCTCCAAGATATACCATATTAATCTGTAGATCTTTTTGTAGATAAAGTCGCATGAAGTTGCCCAGGCTTGTTTGGCTGCTTGGAAGTTGTTGGCTGCTTCTTGCCAGCATCATGTAAACTTTGATGTATGCTATCTGAGAATCCTTGTGATTTGTGGAAAACTGGAGCCATATATTTGTCATGCGTATCTTTGTCTACCATTTTGCTGACTGCAGTGTTCTGGAAGTTTACATTTCATCTTCTCTACTTTGTATCTCGTTCTTCTTTGTTAACCTTCCCGATTGCCTTCAGCTCCATCAAACACCATGACGCTCTTCCTTCCCACTTCATTTCTCTCCCCAGTTTTTCACTGAACCATATTCCTTTATTCAGGGATACCTTGAGTTATCCCCTCAAGGTTTCGTGGCACTACACATAGCCCTTTTCTCTAGCAGTAGCCATAAGACTTCTGTGGAATAGAGTAAGCAGGTTGCCCTTAATAGGAGGAACAGAGTGATCCAAGAGAAGATATTTCTTTATTATTGGGGGAAAACATGTTGCAGAACTCAGAAAATCTGTTGATCAAGAAAGTTACTTGGCACATAATGTTGACATGCAAACTGTTGCAGGCAACTATATAAGATTTGATTGTTGTTGCTGGTGGGGGGAGAAAAATTTATTGGGTTTGGTGTTTAGTATTTTCCTTCTTAAATAACCCCAGACTCACCGTGGGTGACTTGGGCAGCCATATACATTTTCTTAATAAATAAACATATGCATGCATGAACGAATGGTTTACAATTATGATTATTGTGAAGGTAAATAAGGTGATCCTGGCAGTATTAGGAGCCTCTGTGGCGCAGTGGTTAGAGTGCAGTATTGCAAGCTACTTCTGCAGCCAGCTACCTACAATTTGGCAGTTCAAATCCCACCAGGTTGACTGAGCCTTCTATCCTTCCGAGGTGGGTAAATGAGGACACAGATTGTTGGGGGCAATATGCTGACTCTGTAAACTGCTTAGAGAGGGCTGTAAAGCACTATAAAGCGGTATATAAGTCTAAGTGCTATTGCTATTGCTATTTGGAGGAAGGAGCTAGGTAACTAGCCTAAAGAAGTTTAGAGAAATTTGGAAAATATACTTAATCTGTATTTTCCCAACACATGTAGAGGTCCAAAGACAGGAGGCTAACTAAATAAAAAATGGAAAAGAAGTAGATGTCTTTTAGATCTGGCCATTATCTTTGAGAGACAAATTTTTTGAAGAAATAGAGATGCTTGTAGGGTCTGTTTTTTTCTGGAAATCTGAGGTAGAAATAGGGTAGTGGATTTAACTACAAGTTGAATGTCAAGTGTTTCAACTTATAAAAGAGCAACCAGATCTCTCTATATATATATGTGTGTAAATAAATTAAATAACAACTAAACCTTTTTCTAACAGAAATGAAATCTAAAAAATAAAGTGCTAGACTCCAGACATTTCTCAACATGTTGATGCAAAATTGTTTGTCTCTTAGAGTGAGAGAGCATAATCTTTCATTTGTAATAACCCCCTTTGGCATTAACTATTTCTCACATAATTTCACAGGAACAACTATGTATGCAAAGAAGCTAAGTTTTTACAAGAAAACAAAATTTTGTTCACCCACATCAGACTTATACATGCCTTGTTTTCAAAAAATGGGGAAAACAATGAGTATTGCTAGTTAATGCAGCCAGATGCACCAGACAATGGCTGTATTACACATTACATTAAACCAGGATTTTGTCGCTCTTTTAGGCAGGGTTCATTGAATGGACTCAGCAAGTAGCTATTCACCCAGCCAATTTTATTTGGGTTAAGAAGAATTGGGTTAATTAGTATTTGAGTATCTTGCTCGTCTTTACACAGAACAGTTGATTTTGGTTCACCTATCCAAAAATGTTTGTGCTGTAGATACTCTGTTTTGATGGACAGTATAACCACTACTTTTGCTTGCTTGATTACACAATCTTAGTTTCGGTCTGCCCAGTCTTCTGCCGAACCAGTTTGATACTGCTGTGACAGACTTAAGAGTTTAAATGGGCACTGCCAGTGGTGCTATTCTACTGGTTCAGCCCAGTTCTGGCGTACCGGTAGCGCCGAAGATCAGCTGAGACAGAACCAGTTCTCTCTGATGAGCTGCTGCTGCCGGACTCTCATACTGACCTTCATTCCCTGCTTCTGAAGCGCAGCTGCTTTGCGCGGCACAGCAGATTGCCATGCATCAGCTGTTAAAGCTACAGGGATTGCAGGAGGTGAGTAGGAAAGCTTCTGCGCGTGCACAAAGTACATGTTTGGCATGCACACGCAAAGTGAGTGCACGTGCGCAAAGCACGCCCACCAAGCCACACCCACCGAACTGGTGGTAAACCTCTTTGAAACCCACCACTGGGCACTGTCCGTTAGGTACAGTATCTGCTCACCATCTTGATTCTAATCCCTCCCTCTGTTTGATGTTCTCGTCTTCCTATTCTGATTGTTATCACAATATCTGGCCATGCTACTACAGTTAAGTATAAGGAGTTTCCAACTGTAGTCCTTCGTTTGTCACTTTGCAATAGGAATTCACTGTTTACACATAAACACATGTTTGTGTTTGTTTACACATAAACATATTTATGTTCATGTTTACACATAAACAGAAAGTCAGTTTCCCTTAGTTTCGTCAGCTCCAGCTAGCCCTGGGTATTTGAAATCTTTTCTGTCTGGATAAAGAGCAACTTCAGATCTTCCTAGGAGTAGAATTTTATGAGGTTTTAACATAGTATTGTGATTTATGAGATTTCCTTATTTGAGGGGATTTTGATTCCTGGCTGGCTTCCTGGGAAAATTCACTTTTGTTATCTTTTAACCCAGGGGTCCCCAACCACCGGGCCCCGGACCGGTACCGGTCCGTGGAACATTTTCTACCAGGCCGCTGGTTTGCTGGGCGCTGCCATCTTGTTTTGATGAGAAAGTGCTTCCGGCGAGCTTTTCCGGTTGGAAAGCGGCGTTTGGGTCCTGAAGGAATCCTCGCGCCTTAGTTTCATCGAAGGGGGGGGGCGGCTTTGAACAAAACTAAGGCGCAAGGATTCTTTCAGCAACCAAGGCAAGGCGAGCCGAGCGACCGTCCCGAAGCCGTCCCGAAGCCCATCGACAAAGGTACAAAGGAGGAGTTGAAGGTAGCGGGGAGAAGCGGGGGACAGCCGGCTGGCCGGTCGCTCGGCTCGCCTTGCCATGCGTGCTGATGCCGGTACCGGGCCGCGGATCATTTTGTGATGCCGGTACCGGGCCATGGCACAAAAAAGGTTGGGGGCCACTGTTTTAACCTGTATAAGACAAAGGGTTTTTAGACATTTTTCTTCAAGTACAAATATAATTCTAAATTGTATATGTCTACAAGTAACTCCTAATTACTCCATCTCGAACCCAATTCCCAACTTTAAATGTTTTAGGTGTAAGAAGAAAAATACCCACTTGCCACCTGAGTTACCTACTTTCAAAGGCATAAGCTACTCCCAATCCACTAACGAAGTTACAGAAAATGCCCTCAGATATGATGCTTTGGGGGCAAGGGAGCAGACTTTGGCTCCAGATGGAGACAGCAACAGCAGGGAAAGAGCTGGAGATCAATCGATTTTATTTATGAATAAGAATTCACTTTTTCCAATCCAGTCACTCCAGTGCCACTTGGAAGCCTTGAGGGATGCTGCGGATTCTGAGGTTTTGTTTTCTACACATTTGTAAATCTTCCTATGCGATGGAATTCCTATGCCATATGATCATGCCCTTTAGGCTCTTTAATAATAGTAGGCAAATTTTGGGGCTATGAGTTATCTTGATTCTCTATCAATAAATACAGCTCAACGTACGGCCACAATTGGGACCAGAATTTCTGTTGCTAAACCAGAAATTAAACGAGTCAACTTTATGACCTTTCTTGCCATGATCGTCAAGCAAATCCCTGCCATTTTTAAGTGGATCACACAGTCATTAAGCGAATCTGGCTTCCCCTCATGACTTTGCTTGTCGGAAGCTGGCTGGGAAGGTTACAAATGACAATCACGTGGTCCTGGAATGCTGGCGGCCATGGTAAACACCTGAAATTTGATCACGAGACTACGCGAATGCTGCAATGGTCGTAAGTATGAGGACTAATCATAAGTCACTCTTTTCCGTGCCATTGTAATTCCAAATGGTCACTAAACAAATGGTGGTAAGTCAAAGACTGCTTGTATTCACAAATCTTCCCAGATCTGTTTTAAGGACTCTTACTGTCCTTGGTTTCAGTGCATATGTTGATATATCCACAGGTGAGAAAGTGATACAGTACAGGGAAAATGAGAAATCTTAATCTGTACTGAATAACACCAGTGAGCAGAAAATTGTGATGATTGGGTAACTGTATGGTTTTTTTGATATCATCTTCTAGTCATCCAGAGTTTTATAACCCAGATATGAACAGCTTAGGCTTTGGGGGCTTTTTACATCTGACTTACACTCATCACTCATCGCTCCCACATAAAAGGGATTTTCAGTGACTGTGATTGCTACACAGCCACCAGAGACCATTTCTGAACTGACCTACATTGTTTTGTGAGCTCAGGCAACAAATTTAAGGAGATTTTGCAACTCACCTGTGGATCTTTTAAAAATAAATTGCTTTCAGTTAGGTCCTCTGATTGAAAAATTGGCATCTCACTTAAAAAGCATTTCTCTGCTAGTGATTTATAACAACTTCCAATCTCACCAGACTGTTTTCAGTCACTCTTCCTTCATCCATAGTAGCCCAGCCAAATTTGTAAGAGTTTTGTCTCCCGCTCTTCAGCATGCTACAAGGCACCAAGTTTTTTATTTTTTTCAAATATATCCCTGGAGATATGTTCTAAACTGAAACTGTACAATGGAAAGAGCATAATGATTTGTTGAGTTAGGAGTCAGGAGTTGGGATGAAGTGTTCCCTCCAGAGGAAAATGAGACTGCCCATAAGCCCAGTTTTTTTAAAAGAAACTATTGGCTTCACTGCAATTTCAGTTAATCTGCAGCTAAACCGGAACTAAATTGATTCACCTCTTGAATGTTGCCAACATCATTGCAACACTGAAGTTTGGAGCTGCTTTTCTGGATTGGGGGATCCTGCACACTGTCACTCATACCCTTGTGATCTTTCATCTGGACGATTGTGAGCTGTGGTGGCGCAGTGGTTAGAAAGCAGTATTGCAGGCTAATTCTGCCGACTGCCAGCAGTTCAATTCTCATCGGCTCAAGGTTGACTCAGAGCCTTCCATCCTTCCGAGGTCAGTAAAATGGGTACCCAGATTGTTGGGGACAGTATGCTGACTCTATAAACCACTTAGAGAGCGGATGTAAAGCACCATAAAGCAGTATATAAGTCTAAGTGCTATTGCTATTTGGAAGTTTCAATTGGTGCAGAATGTAGCAATGAGTGTAGTAAATGGCTCCACTTACTCAGCGTCTGTAACACCACTACTCTATGAGCATTGGACCCTGGCTGCATTGGTTGCCAGGGTGCTTCCAAATGCAATTCAATGTGTTGGTTTTAAAGTCCTTCATGGTTTAGAACCAGGTTACTTCTCCCCAAATGTTTTTACCTATCCAATCCGGTCAGACCAGGTGGGCATGCTTCAGATCATGTCTGACAAAGAATGCCAGTTGTCAGGGCCCAGAAGACATGCCTATTCTGCCACACTGCCCACCTTGTGGGACAGTCCTCCTCCAGAGACCAGGGTAGCTGTGTCGCTGCTGGCCTTTTGTAAAATCTGGTTCTGTGGCCAGGCCTGGCCCCTGACGATGTACAGGAATCAATTTTTTGGTTTTGCTAGTGATGTGGCTTGATGCTGCTCAGCCGCTGTATTTGAACTTTTGAAATGCTAAAATTGTTTTTATTTTAACTCTGTTCATCACCTAGAGACACTTATTGAGATGGGTGACCGTATAAATCAGATGGAGGGATGATTGTATGGATAAATAAATAAAATAGAGAATCAAGTCATGGTTTCTCAAACTTTAATTCTTTATCATATTTTTTTTAAAAGTTATCACCAAAGTAGAAACTAAATATTGCTGGTGCTGCTGTGCTTGTATTTCAGCAGTGTCTTAAAATAGTTAAGAGCAAGTTGTAGTTGCTTTCTGCTGCTAAGGCTACATTTAGACATTATACAAAGCTGAGCTTTATGGCCCCACTTTGCCAGCATAGCACTTACTCTGCTAGTATAGTAGAGCTTAAACCATGTACTTACTGTGTATTCCCAAACACAAAAATGAAGGGAGAAGACCATAATTCCATGGAACTACACAACAATACCTTGTACTATGTGCTTCTCTTTCATGGCAACACTGCAAGCTCAGAGCAATTGTATAAATCAATGCAGCCGTGAAATTCTCAGAAGACATACTTGGGATATTTTAGTACTGTTTACTATTATCCAAAGAAAGAAAATGCTGAAGGTTTGCGATGCTTTGGATTTGGTTTGGAAGAAAGAATTCAGAATGTGCAGGGAGCACTAACTGTTATTGTTATCATTTCCTGGCACTTTTATCTATAACTCAAGCGAGTAAACATACCTAATGCTCCTGCCTCCAATTTTCCTCACAACAATCCACAAATGCAACCTTTGTCTGGAACTATAGTTTGTCTTACGCCAGTATGTAATGTTACCTATTGGGAGCACTCTGTATGTTTATATTGCTTAGCATGACTGACATTCTTTATATTCTTTATATTTATAGAGACTTTTATCATTAAAACCTAAGAGCTCCTGCTGCGTATGTAGGGACTTGGCCCTAATTAAATATTCAGAATACAAGCTGAATATTGTTGAATTTGCATTTATGGGTATGTTAATTGGACATAGTTGGTTTAAAACCAATCTATGGCCCATATGAACCTCCCTTTTTTTTTCATTTTTAAAGCCAGTTTCAAAGTCATATTTGTTGGCTGCCTCCCAAGAGCTTTTGCCCTTCCCTTCCAAGAGATATGAAGAGCTATGCTAAGAACTCATTTTTCCTTCATGTCTAATTCAAGATAAATTGTGGTATTTGCTTCTAATGGTTAGTTTAAAGTATATTTTACATTAACAGGTTGCATTTGAAATCTTTGTTTTTAAAACATTGGCTGTTTTTTATGCTGTAAGCCATCTTGGGAGGATTTGAGTTCTTGTGAAATGACTAGAAAATTGATTAAAGCAATTAAGTAAAACAATTGTTTGTGGAGTAGGAATTGTGATGTTAGTGAACTATGGAATAGGAATTGTGGTGTAGGTTAGTGAAGAGTTAAACTTTAAGAAGCTCAAATCATAACAATATTCCATAGACAGGGAGATTGACAGTATAATCGACTCAGGAATTGCATAAAATAACACAAAAGAGGCTGGCACACGTTGGGGTGTCATATTGTATGGTTTGAAAAGAATTAAGAATGGCTTGTTTGCTTACATTTGTGCTATGAAACTGTCATGCTGCAGATGTTGCCCCAGAAGTCTGCATTATTTCAAAGAGTTATTGGTATAGATGTCATGAAAAACAGTTTGCGAGGTAGGTGCGGTTGGTAATTCTTCCTGGGGAATCTAAAATATTCCTGTATGCCAGCTGCTGGTGGCAGTAACCACTATACAGTATAGTGTTCCTTTGTCATAGAATGCCTTGGGCCATTCAATTGCAAAACCTATCGCGTTACACTTTTTTTGGCTACAGTCCTCAACTGGGGCCAGATTTGGGGGAGGAGTAGGGTTAGCATAGGAGATTTTGTGAAAAATAAATGGTTTACAAGAGCAAACTTAAGTGGGTTACTACATGGCTTCCATTAACACTGTTCCATCTACAAGGCTATCTCTGGGAGAGGGAGATATAAAAAAGTCAATATGGCAGCCACAACCCATTATGATGCATATAAAAGGCGGGGGTAGGATTTCATGGTTACATCTACCATCTTTTTTTTTTACTACTTTTACAGGTAGTCCTCACTTAGCGACTGCCTCAGTTAGCTACTGGACTTACAACAGTGATAAAATCTTTGTGAGCAATCCACACATTTATCACCTTTGCAGGTCTGTAAAGCAAAGGAAAGTTGAAGTAAGATTACAAACACAGCCATGGTTTTACTTACCAATGGTTTTGCTTAACAGCTGAGTTGCCAGCCCCAATTGTGGTTGCTAAGCAAGGACTGCCTGAGTGTACTACTTTTTGGGGTACTCCTGCTATTCTGTCCTTTCTCACTTGCAACCAGCAGTCACTCTTGGACAGTTCAGCTCTTTGAACAGGAAAGGGTATGAGGAAGATGTTTATTTATTCGTATCAGAACCATCACAATTAAAACAAGGCATATAAACCACTGGTGGGGTTCAGTTTTTTTTACTACTGGTTCTGTGGGTGTGGCTTGGTAGGTGTGGCAGGGGAAGGATACTGTAAAATCTCCAGTTAGAGGTGGTATTTGCCAGTTCTCTGAACTACTCAAAATTGCTGCTACCGGTTCTCCAGAACTGGTCAGAACCTGCAGAATACCACCTCTGATATAAACCACATTGCCTGAGTTCAGTTAGCATATTTTGGCTCTGTGGGATACACAACTGTCACCAAATGCATATTTACCTCAGCTGCTTTCTTCTCCAAAAGCAACTTATCTAAAAAAATGTGTTTGGCTAATCCATAGCTTAGATTCATTGATCTGTATGAGCTTGGGCAGTTAGTTAATTCTGTAAATCATGATATGGATTACCATGTTTGAATGGCTTGTATGGACTGAAGTTCATCCACCTCAGTTGCTTCCTCTGAAACAAACAAGCATCAGGCTGTTCTTTTGCATGGAGAGAAGAGAAGCATCTCTTTCCTGCCTGAATGTTGACTGCAGCGCATGAAGTAGGTCTAGACTGCTAGAATCTCTTTATCTTTCACAATGGGGCTTTTTGTCCATTGGTTCAGTTCACATGAAAGTGATTCAGTGGCTTTTTTTTTTTTTTTTTTTTGGCTCCTAACAATACTAACAATATTAAAAATATTTTGGAACCTGAATCAAGTTGGGTAAAACCAGGTAAAGTAGTAAAGGGCTGCACATCCACTCAGATACGCTTACTCGTTGTCTTTTTTTTTTTCCCAATGAGTTTTAAATATGAGCCCAAGACTTAACAAGGAAAGGAGGAGTGTGTGTGTGTGTGTGTGTGTGTGTGTGTGTTTATGGGGGATGGGACGAGGTCTTTAATCAATGGCCGAGATTCAGGAAAAGATGCTGATTTGCAGCTCTTCTCTAAGTTGAGTGCTCATTCTAGCTGCTTCAGTTTAGGCTTTGCCCAGCCTTTGTGAAGCATCTGTGGGAAATTTTCCCTAGGCTGAATTGCATTGACAACTGTGAAGCTTAGCTCTATGGATGAATAAGTGGTGTCTGGGAAATCCCACTTATTTTGGCTCCTGTGGAAATGATTCTGGGGTCGGAAAACATGGGAGGGGTAGTGAACAAAGCAAACAGATACAGTGGCAGTATGGAAAAATCATCCTTGTAATTGGATTTTGTGGTGGATAAAATGATCTGCCAGGTTACAGACGGGACAAATCCAGACACAATCCTTTTTATTAAAATACAAAAATCTAGCCCATTATTTATTATAACCAAGGCTTGTCTTTATTCAAAGGAGTTTATGGTAGTATTTATCAGAGATGCCTGTTTATTATTATTATTATTATTATTATTATTATTATTATTATTATTATTATTATTATTATTATTATTATTATTTATTAATTATTATTATTATTTATTTATTTATTATTATTATTATTTATTAATTATTATTATTATTATTATTATTATTATTATTATTATTATTATTATTATTATTATTATTATTACTACAAGATATAGCTTAGAGGAAATAGTCATGAGCAAGTGCTATTTCTTCTAAGCTACACTTTTTATGAATTTGAATTTTATATTAAAAAGCTATATTTTTATCTATTTGAAACTTCATGTCTGCATCTCAATTAGGTCTTTATTGTACATGCTGTATAGTTCATTAG
The DNA here is from genome assembly GCF_049901735.1 of Notechis scutatus. Taxonomy (NCBI): domain Eukaryota; kingdom Metazoa; phylum Chordata; class Lepidosauria; order Squamata; family Elapidae; genus Notechis; species Notechis scutatus. The sequence continues at coordinate 171,964,237 of NC_142010.1, forward strand.
AAAGCCAGTTTGGTATAGTGGTTAAAGCACCATGCTAGGAACTAGAAGATTGTGAGTGCTAGTTCTGCCTTAGGCACAAAGCCACCTTTGGCCAGTCACTCTCTACCAGTCTTAGGAAGAAGGCAATAGGAAATCACTTCTGAAGCTATCAGGAAAATTATAGGGACTAATCCAGACAGTTTACAGGAGACAAGACTGGCTCAAAGACAAAAATAGGCTATTAATTCTTTTTAGTTATTATTCTTAATTAAAAAGATAGAATCTTATATCAAAGCTGTAAGAAAAATTTACTGTTGTCTATGTGTCCTTGAAAAACTAATTGAAAATGGAACTTCTTTACATGAAATCCCAGTGTTTTAGTATTTTGAAACAGCTACCTTTTCTGTTCTTTTTTGATGGAGGGAGAGTACATGTAATTCTTAAAACAATGAACAGGAAAAAAACCATTTTACTATAGAAAACCATACAATGATCACACTGAAGCAAAAGCAGCAATGTTTTTTCTACATTTTTTTTTCTTTTACATTCTTGATAAATACCTACTGGCCTTTATTTTTTTAAAAAAATGTCCCTCTCCAAATTCCCTACATAAGGAATACATATAGTAATATTAATGACAGGAAAAGATTCTGCTTTTTTATCTCATCTTTTTTCATCTCCTGTCTTAAGATGTCATTGTTCATCTGTCTAGAACAGTGTTTCTCAAAATTAGCATAGCTGGCTAGGAAATTATAGGAGCTGAAATTCACATGTCTTAAATGAAGTTGCCAAGGTTGAGAAACACTGGTTTAGAAGGAAGTGGTATTAAGTCTGCCAAAGCAAATGTAGCAAGTTTTATGACATCTTAAAAATTACTGATTTTATCATGGTGCATATTTGTCATTTCCTACAGGCTAAAAGATTCAAAAACAATATTGCTGATCCTAACAGTGTTGATTTTTATCATGCACTACTACGACCATGCAGGTGGAAATCAATTTTATCTGTCACAAAGAATTCCTGATATATAACTGGAGAGTACATGATTTCTCAAGGCTATAAAACAAGAGAAGAGGGAATCGAACTATTCTCCAAAGCACCTGAAGGCAGGACAAGAAGCAATGGATGGAAACTAATCAAGGAGAGAACCGACCTAGAACTAAGGAGACATTTCCTGACAGTTAGAGCAATTAATCAGTGGTATGACTTGCTTCCAGAAGTTGTGGATGTTCCATCACTGGTAGTTTTTAAGAAGCGACCAGATAGCCTTTTGTCTGAAATGATATTGGGTTTCCTACTTGAACAGGGGGTTGGACTAGAAGATCTCCAAGGTCCCTTCTATTAAGAGAAAAATGTTACTGAATCTTTCTACTCCAGTATCCATGTCCCATTCCTTAACTGATTTTAGATAATGAGATTTGTTTATAAATCTGTTGTTGAATGTCATACTTTTGCAGACCATTTGGATTTTATTCCTTGGCAATCTAGTTTAGATTTTTCTTTCTTTTTTTGCCCATCAAAATCATTGGCAGGGGACTTAATGTGGTTATAACAGCGCTGTCCATTAACTTAAAATCTAATACATATGGAAGAACTGTAAAAAGTTATAGCCAACTGTTATAAAGAATAAAATCTACTATTAACCTGCTACTGCTCCTCATCCTTGAAAAGGTACAGTGCTTCTAACAGACAACCTGTATTAAAGCACGTGTGGAAACAGTTATGCTCCTTAGTCATCCTCATTCATGAACCAGAAGAACCTCAGCAGCTATATAGGTACTTCTTGTTTAATGACCACAACTGGGACCAGCAGCTTGGTTGTTAAGCAAATAAGTTGCTAAGTGAAACATCACAATTTTAAGATCTTATTTCCGTTTTCCTTTGCTTTACAGACTTGTGAAAGTTGTAAATGCGAAGACTGGTTGCCAAGTTACTTTTCCACCATCATTGTAACTGCTAAATGAGGCAATAACTATTACCTGTAATGCTGGCATCTAAAGGAAATTAGTAGACTGGGCATTTCACCTTTTTTTACAGACACAGTTAAATAAAATTACTACAGACATTAATTTCTCATTTGAAGCATTACAGATGGGAGTTCTTCTAACAGATGGCCTTTCGCTGCCTTGCTTTCCCATCGTTTTCAAAGAACATTGTGACAAGAGACAGGTGCCAGCTACTCATTCCCGTCTTCCCTGTTGCTTTAGCTGCAGGCATCTTCTATTTGGGATTCTCCCAGCATGCCAGGTGTGGAGTGCATCTTGCTATGTTAGCTCCAAACAGCCAAGCCTAATGGGAGAGGGGGGGGGAGGGAGGATTTTGTATTGTGTTCTCAGAGGCTGATCTAGAAGTCTTCCTCCTCTCCCCCACACCCCACCCCACCCTCCAGGGTGATAATTGCCATCTGCAAGGGAAGCAGCGCTAATGGCAAGGGAATCCAGGCTGTCTGTGTATTCCTTGTGAATTGGGGAAGCTGAAAGGAAATTGGCTTAATTTTACAAGCCTGCTCCCTCCATCCCAGAAGGCTTGCCATCATTCTGAAGTGTTGCCATAGATACAGCTAAGAGAGAACTCTGCGTGAAATCAAAAGGGGAACTATAGAAAGATTAAGATATGTGAACCTTTGAGTTGCCTTGCTAGTTTGAAAGAGCAGTCACTACTCCCGGGATGTATATTTATGTTATTTTCACTTCTACGAAATAAGATGTAAAGAACAGTTGTTGACAACTGGACCTGGGTGTCCCAGAACCAAAATAGACTTGAGAATAAACAAAAGCATAGAATTATAATCCTTTCCAATATAGAAAAGCATGGGAGAAAGGCAACACAGTTAAATAAGCAAGAAGAGTCCCTTTAATTATCTCCAACTTTGCCCCCAATATCCAGGTTATCTTTGGCTGGAGAAAAACTCTCAGGAACAGCCTTTAACTGGAGAAAATTCAGTCCGAAGATGAAGTACATACAAACTGTCACTAAACATTCAAACAAACCACGCTGCAGTAATTAACTTGACAGGGTAGGAGAAGGAATTGCAGCCTTGAAAGCTCAGCCAAACACACATGGTTGGGAAGACGCCAGGAACCCAGATTAGCCTCCATGATACCAGATAATTCACGATTTGCTTCTAACAACTTTGCTGTGCGTAGCTTCCCTTTTTAAACACTTGTGTTCCCAGCTGCAGCTATGAAGGGAATCAGGGCCCTTTCCTCCCCTGTAAGCCATGCAGCTCATGTTGCTCCCGTCTCTGTTCCTCCCTGCATGCCCTAGGATGAAGAGGGGGTGGCCCTGAGTCTTCCTCTGAATTCCCTCTGCCTTGCTCTACCTATCCCCTGCTCTGCCCAGCCGGATTTTGCCCTTCCCCAGTTTCTTCCACTGTCAAAGGAACCACATTCCCACTCCCTGTCAACTGCTCGGTCTCCCCCTTGGAATCAGATTCCGAAAGGGGCATGACACATGCATATGTTGGCTTTGGAACTACCCCACCCCACCCCGCCTTCAGAAGATGTTGAAAAATACTGATATTAAAATTATTTAAAAATCCTTTGGGTGCATAGAATTAAGAATTACTATAAAACAGCTATTTTACATTCCTTTTTTTTTCCTTTGGGGGTGCATAGCAGAATATCTGGGAATCTTCTTTTCTTGCATTTAATCATTTCAATAATAGATTATTAAAAACACTCACTGGCCCAAAAGCCACCCAGTCAAATAGAACATGGTTGAATGAGGAATGTGTGTTTTCATAGTCTTAAAATCACCAAGTCTGTTAATCTTAGATATTTAGAATTACACTTCTACTAAGATAATATTTAGTAACATGCAAACATTGATAAATTAGACAGACAGACAGACATAGAATACATATATGCATGCATCAGAAGCATTGCTTTCTTAAATCTTTACCAAAACTAACAGCAGGAGATTATTTAAAACTATGTATTTTAAAATATTAAAGAATACTTTAAAGATAATATTTTTTACAAACCACTTAAGCTGTTAGAAACCTTGATAAGTAAGTTCCACCCTAACTTCCTTTGAATCATAATTTAGTGTTAGGAATTTGGAGGTGGCTTAACTACAATTCCCAGAAGTCCCAACATTAGCTATACTGGTTAGAGCTCTTGGGAGTTGAATTCAACAACATCTGAAAATCCCAGATTGTCTGTTCCTGCATTTAATGGAGTGTGGACTGTTTTACTAGCAGACTGAATGTTCCATTTCAAAGATTGTTTTTTTCTTACCAGGATCAATCAGATCAGGGCATAATTCAATTCCTTAAAACTCAAATGTTGTATAACGGTGCAGATCAGGCGCTTCTGGGATTATTGCTTTGTACATCTGTAATCATGTTCATCCTTCATTCACATTTTTTAAGAGTCTGGTTTTTTTCAGACCTTGAAATTTTCTTGCACAAGAACTCTGAATAGTTAAGAAAGTCTTCATGGAGAAGCAAGCGCCATTGGATTCCATGAAAGAGCAACAGCGCCACATCCTGGACAACTGCAGCCTTTTTTTCTTAAATTGTCTTTGTGTTTCCTGACGCATCTCTACATTACCTCAGAAGAAGGGACAATGAAAAAGATACATAATCGTAATTTAAGATTCTCAAGAATCCAAATTCTTTACAGGGCTCCAGATTGTTCTTCACAAATCGTTAAGCATTATATTTCCATACTAGCAAATGAAATATAACTTTAAGGCACTTTAATTTATTTTAAAGTACTGATATTAGTGGAAAGAATTAAACTGACAACCATTCACTAAGGGAACTATTTTTATTATCTCTATTCCATGAAAAACTCACAAGGCTAAAAAATGCAACTATCAAATATATCTATTTATTTCCAAATAGAGGCACAGTACAGGTAGTCCTCAACCTACAACCACAATTGAGCCCAAAATTTCATTTGTTAAGTGAGTTTTGTTCCATTTTATGACCTTTCTTGCCTCAGTTGTTAAGTGAATCACTGCATAAGTTAGTTACCCATTAATTAAGTGAATCTGTCTTCCCCCATTGACTTTGCTTGTGAAAAGGTCGCAAAAGGGCATTACATGACTTTGGGACACAGGAATGGTTATACGTATGAACCAGTTGTCATGCATGTCAATTTTGATCACATGATCATGGGGGTGCTACCAAGGTTGTAACTGTTAAAAATGGTCATAAGTCACTTTTTCCAGTACCATTGAACAGTCATTAAATGAACTGTTGTAAGTCGACTCACATTCTAATTCTAAAATGCTATATATCTCTGTTTCTTACAGCTCCTGCTATAGTTGTGCCACCAAAAAGGATTCACAATGTAACTGGAGCCCAGGTCTATTTGTCCTGTGAGGTGAAAGCTGTTCCAACACCAGTCATCACTTGGAAGAAAGTAAGTTAAGGGTCCTTCTAGATGCCAGTTGGCTGAATCGGGAACCTACATCAATGCCAGGAAAACTTCTGACTCAAAAGCAATATCTTACTTGTGGGAGTAGGTTGTGAGATATATTCAGTTGATCCTGGATCTTCTAGAACCCCAAAAAGATCTATTTACAGAATATAGAGCAGGGCTGTCAAACTCGCAGTCCACGCGCTGGCCATGGCCACTCCCAGTTTAGCAAAGGGGGGGAAAGTTCTGATAAGTCATGTGATGCTGCCATGACGACGCAAGTTTTGACACCCCTGATATAGAGGTATTCATAGACTGGATCTTAAAAGCTCCATTAAAATCCTGCAGGAGTGTAGAGCAGTTCCTTAATTGGATGTATTATTATTATTAACAGTTTTTCTTTACCCTTAATTAGCTGGAGCTGACAAAAGCATTGAGGTCCAGAAGATAAAATATATTTTAAATTCAGTGAGCTCTGTTTATTCTTGAATATATACTGTTAGATTATCATGATAGAGGTAGATTATCACCCTTTTCGTTAGATCAACAGTCAGTACCATTTTGTAGGTGGCTGAAGAATTGTAGTGAATGAGGTAATGATACAAGATGCGTATGGCAAGTCTTCTCTATTATTTTTAAAATAAATCTTTGCACTGTGGCAGTTTTAGGATTTGTACAACAAATGCCTTGTGTTTCCTTTATCATGATGCTCTTGATTTTTGGCAGCAGGTACCAGAAGAAGCTCTGAGGGTGCCAAAAATGGTCCAGGGGGCTCCAAATGTTCATCATAGATTAAATGGTTAAACCTATGAATATCCCAGAAAGGGAAGTCTTGAGGAATGGTAGGCTAGGAAACGGAGTATGGCAGTTATAGCAAACAAAGTATCTTAGGGTATTGGAATGTAAGGTTATGATGAGGCATAATATTAAACAAAGCAAGAAAATAACTAAGCTCAGAGAGAACCAAAGACTTTTCATTTCAACTCTGAGCTGCAGAATATTCTCCATTAAACAAAGCCTCAAGTTTTCTTTAAATAAAAATTGTTATACACAAATGGTTAAATAAAACATGTAAATAAGTCTAAGCCAATGAATCTCTTTCAAATAGGCCATCTTGGTTAAATCCCATAGGTCACGGAGTCCCCCAAGGGAGTTAGGCTCTTAGAAGAATTGCCCGGAGACAGAGTTAACATGGCTGTTCAGGTTCGAGGTGGTCCCTCTAAGCATGAGAGCACAGGCTGGGTTTTGGTAAGTATGTCAGAAGGGCAATTTGTAGTGGGACAGCTACTGGGACACGGAACGATTTTTATGTGTAGGATCTCATTTCTTTGGCGAATGATCCCTCAGGATTGTATGTCATCAGTGAGTGTAATTAAACCCAGTGATTTGTGGTAAAAATTTATTTATTTGTCAAATGTATTCACCTATCTCACCGTGGGGCTACTCTAAGCAGCTTACAACAATAATGAAGAAGAAACGAAAAGAAGTGTAAATATAAAAGTAGCAAAGTAAAGGAACAATAGAATAAACCCTGAAAAAGAAAGAAGGATAGGGTGATATGAGAATAAAAGACGGGGTGGGTGGGTAAGCAGGGAGTGAGGGGGAAGGTGGGGCTTGCTATCAATCTGTAGTATCCCCTCCAATGTGTTGGTAGTTTCTTTATTTCATTTTCTTCGTTTCCTTTCTTTCCTTCGATGGAAGCATCATCCCATTTATTCCTATCATCATGATCCTACCCTTTTCAACAGACTGTCAGGAGATAGATAGGTTGCTCTTGCCAGAGACTGCTTTGATTACAAATAGACAGGCTTTGAAATTCAGCCAAAGGCCGGAGGAAACACAGAAAAGTGGAGAGAGCGAGGGAAGGACAGACAGACAGCCCTCTGAGAGCCATAGTGGGTGTAGCTTGCAAATGAGCAGTGCTAAATTTTCCAGCCTTTGTAAGATTGGGAATTATAGTGAATGAAGCCTTCTTAGAAGTGTAAAACAATAGAATTGGGAATAATTGATTCAGTTGCAAAGTTTCAGGAATATTAAGGCATAAAATTAATGCTTAGACCTGGGCATAATCTAAAAGACCCATTTTGCCTTTTGAAGTTCCTTCTTAACTCTCATCAAATTATAAAAAAAAATGGGCTAAAAGTATTAACTCCACCAAATGCAGGGGTGCTTTGTTGGATCTAGAAATATTCTGGGCCTGCTAAAAGAATACTAGAGATAAGTATGGAAACTACAGGTTCTGCATCTATGGGTGGAACAGGATCTGCACCATTATTTTGGCTTAAATATATCATTTGTGTGCAGGAAGATCAAGGGGTCATTAGGCTTTGTAGCCAGCATGCAATTCTCTTTCAAGTACCGTGTTTCTCATATAATAAGGCCGGGTCTTTTTTTTTTTTGAGCCCGAAAAAATGGCTAGGTCTTCTTTTAGGGGTGACTTAATTCCCCCCCCCTTGTATCCTTGGGCGGGCGGGCGGCGATGGCTTGGATGTTGACCTCGGCATTGGTGGGGCACTTCGTATTGGGAGACCTTCCGCCACCGTTGCTTTCCCTTCTCCCGGTGCTGCCATGGCGTTTGGAGCAACGCGGCGTTTGGCGCAGCCACACGCGGCCACCCAGGGCTCCTCCCTGCAACCAGAGCCCAGTGGAGACACTCGGCTTCAGGCGCTCCTGTCGCCGCCTTCCCGGGCATCGTTCGAAGGCAAAGCCCATTCTTTTAAAAATGACCCCCTACTACCGGACGACAAAGCCTGCCCCAGAGGGCAACCCAACCCCACGTGGGGGGCGAATCTCCCGGGGATGCAGTGCAGGATCGGCCCACCCTGGGAGAAGCACCCAGCGCCATCCCTGCCTGGAGCCAGGCAGAGCGCGAAGAGCTTCGCCTGGGGCGCCCAGCGCAGCTGACAGGCGGGCCCTCGAGCCTGGCAGCGGAGCTCTGGCCAAGGCAGTGAGTGCTTCTGTACCGGGCTTTGTCATCCCGCCGGGCGGGCTGGGCAGAGCCAGGAAAGAGAGCTGCGGGTGTGCGCCCGCCTGCCAAGCGAAAGAGCTGGGCCAGCCCGAGCTTGGCTTCCCAAGTCCTTCCAGCCCGACCACGAAGGGGCCACCGGAAGAGTCCGCCCGAGGCAGTGATAGCGCCCACCTGTCCGTGGACAGGGAGGCGACGGCCCACACCGCGTCCTCCTCCGAGCTGAGCCCCGCCGAGTGAGCCCGATGCCCGTTCCGCTGCAGCGTTTGGAGCTGCCGGCACGTTTGGAGATGTGTGGGGACGGGCTGGGCGAGGGGTGGAAAGGACAGGCGGCTTTGGGCTCTCTCCACCGGTCCCGTCAGCCAGGGAAGCAGCACTGCCGTCGCCTCGCCTCCCTGTCCGCAGATGGGTGGGCACTATCACTGCCTCGGGCAGTCTCTCCCGGTGGCCCCTTCGGGGTTGGGCTGGAGGGACTTGGGAAGCCAAGCTCGGGTCAGCCCGGCTCTTTCGCTTGGCAGGCAGGCGCGCACCCATGGCTCGCTTTCCTGGCTCTGCCCAGCCCGCCCGGCTCTGGCGCGGCCCTGGTGGGATGAGCAGAGGACCCGGCAGGGAGGCACTCGCTGCCTTGGCCAGAGCTCCACTGCCAGGCAGGAGGTCCCGCCTGTCAGCTGCGCTGGGCGCCCCAGGCGAAGCTCTTCGCGCTCTGCCCGGCTCCAGGCAGGGATGGTGGCTGGGTGCTTCTCCCAGGGTGGGCCGATCCTGCACTGCATCCCTGGGAGATTCGCCTCCCACGTGGGGTTGGGTTGCCCTCTCGGGCAGGCTTTGTCGTACCGGTAGTAGGGGGTCATTTTTAAAAGAATGGGCTTTGCCTTCGAACGATGCCCGGGAAGGCGGCGACAGGAGCGCCTGAAGCCAAGTGTCTCCGCTGGGCTCTGGTTGCAGGGAGGAGCCCTGGGTGGCCGCGTGTGGCTGCGCCAAACGCCGCATTGCTCCAAACGCCGTGGCAGCACGGGGAGAAGGGAAAGCAACGGTGGCAGAAGGTCTCCCAATACGAAGTGCCCCACCAATGCCGAGGTCAACATCCAAGCCATCGCCGCCCGCCCGCCCAAGGATACAGGGGGGGGGAATTAAGTCACCCCCTAAAAGAAGACCTAGCCGTTTTTTCGGTGCCCGGGAAGGTGGTGACAGGGGCACCTGAAGCCGAGTGTCTCCGCCGGGCTCCGGTTGCAGGGAGGAGCCCTGGGTGGCCGCGCATGGCTGCGCCAAACGCCGCAGCGTTGCTCCAAACGCCACGGCAGCATGGGGAGAAGAGAAAGCAACGGTGGCGGAAGGTCTCCCAATACGAAGTGCCCCACCAACGCCGAGGTCAACACAGGTAGCACCATATCCGGGTGTGCAACAAAAGTACTTCCTAACGGCAAGCCCCCACGCCATTTCCCCCCATTTCGCATGTTTTAATATAGGCCTTAATTGCGGGGAGGGGCTTAATTTCATTTCATGCCTATAAAACATGCTGGGACTTCCTATTGGGGGAGGCCGTATTGTTGGAGAAACACGGTACTTTTTAACTGACAAGAAAGATTATTCATCCTTATACTCTTTCACTGATGGAGAACTCCCTCTTGGGATATGCACAAAGTAATATGCTGAACTCATTTTTTTCTACTTGGAAATCTGAACTTGAGCTACCCAGAAGACTTAATTATATTAGGTATGAAGTCGAATTTCCTTCTGTATTTTCTTCTTCAACCAACTATTAATTGAATTCCAGTGCCAAGCACATGTTCCTACTGATATGCTATATTTCAAACTGCATTCTTTTTCTCCTATTTTTTCCCGTAGAAATTACAGGTGGTAAAGTTAATAATATATTTTTAAAAAACACACAAAAGAATGGTGATATATCATGATACAAAATGTCAATACATAATATGGTCAAATTTAGCATTTTATTGATAAAAATTTCTTGAAGATTTAGTATATAGACTAACAGAAGAAATGCAAAAACAGCTAGGAAGATGGTCCTAGCAAACCACTCCTTTTTGCCAAGAGATCCACCATTGATCTTAACTCAGGGAGCCTTTACTTTTGATGATTGCAGCTGATTTTATTGGATTTTATACATGTAATGTTGACTACTAATTCTATAGGACCTGTATACCTTGAAATAATAAAGAATAGACAGTTTATGGAGATGCTCAGTCATTCAGGACACGGTTGTCCCAAAGGTGCTTTTTCAAGAGGCAACTGGACTTTCTGGTTTTTCTTTGAAGACGTTTCACTTCTCATCCAAGATGAGCTGAAGAAACTTCTTGGAGGAGAAGTGAAACGTCTTCAAAGAAAAAACAGAAAGTCCAGTTGCCTTTTGAAAAAGCACCTTTGGGACAGTAGACAAAATTGTTTTTCCCAAACTGATTGCCAGGAAATTATCAAGTCTGTTCTGATCAAAACCATATTTATACCTGGCATACAAGGAGAGACTTACCATTTCACAAGAATTATTATTCTTAAATAGCAAGGAACTGCTGTACCCAAACGTTCACTAAATGGTGCTATTGGCAAGAGGTTTTTCAGTCCCCAATTCTATTGAAAACAATATAAAAAGGGATTACAGGTATGCAAACACAATTACAATGCAATTATAAGAGCCAAAAAAATAATAGCCCGAGAGAAAATGTTTGGTGTGCTTGTTATTTCCCCATAGATTAATCCTCTGACAAAAGATGATGAGGGTGTTTATCAGTGTCATGCCACAAACATGGTGGGAGAAACGCAGGCAGAGGGGACTATTAAAGTCCTGCACCAAAGTAAAAATAAGAAGGATCATTTCCCAGCATCAGAAGACGTGAAGTAGCAAGGTAACCTTAATCTTAGTCTTCCATGTTAATAATGCCTTTTTAAATGACTATAAATGCCTGCCCTTTTTTTCATAGACAAGGATGGCATAATAAAATAAACAAAAAAAGGGCTTTAGTTTAGAGGCTTACAAGTTGGTTTCAACCTAAAGGCAAATAGATCTTGATTTCCATGGAACATTTATAAGCACACGGTTGCAATTTGCACACCATTGTTCCCCAGAACTCACCTTACAGGAGTTATTCTCTGAAAGGCTTTTATACTACATTGAGTATGTTGAATTTCTGATTTTTTTAAAAAAGAAAGTTAAAGTTGGTATCGTTGCCTAGTGCTGCCAAGCAGAATCAATGTACATTTTACTACAGGCATTGTAAGAATTATGAAAATGTTGGAAATTGCCGCTATATGGCCATCCCTTCAGTTCTAATCTCTGAAAGTATGGAAATATCTCAGAAACGAGATCTTTTTTCAGTGGTAATTTATCTTGGGGTAATTGGCGGTTGTTATCCTCAACTTCATAGTATGCACGATGAGTTTCAATGGAGAAATACCCGTAAAGGCAGATAAATTGACTAATTTTCTCAAAAAGGGATGGAGAGAAAACTATGACAGACTTATTGGAGCAATTAAATGCTTGATGCTCAGACCAGATAGTGGTGAGAACAGGATATTGGTAGCATTCATGGTTCTCCTATTAAGCTATGGGGAAGACAGGAGCATCCCCTTTTTATTATTGTAGTATAACTCTTTGTGCCTTTAATCTATTAACTGCACAGAAACATGCTAATGTAAGCCAAAATAAGAAGAGTAAATTGCAACTTTTTCTCATTTTATTTGTAGTTCCTTATATGGAGACTCTATACCAGGGTTGTCCAGCCTTGGCAACTTTAAAACTTATGGACTTCAACTCCCAGAATTCCCTAGTCAGCATGGCTGGCTAAGTAATTTTAGTTGAAGTCCACAGTTGCCAAAGTTAGATACCCCTGCTCAACAGTATTAGCGATACTATACATTTTTCCAAAAACTAGTCCATGTGTTTGAGAAGTCAGCAGCTGATGCACATTTTCAGGCATATGACTGCTAGAGTATAGTTCTGCAAACAGTCCACATTCATTTGCATTGTGCAAATAGCTTTGGCTATAAAAGCTGCTACACAAAGCAAGATCAGTGCGTGCCAACCAAAGTTGAAATCTAACACTTTTTCCTCTTCACCTTAAAAGGAAAAGAGAACAAGAACAGATGGGAATATGGTGGAACAGGAAAAAGTGCATTTTAGGGTCTGATAAGAATAGGAGCTAAAAGAGAAAGAGTATGCACTTTGGACACAGAAAGAAAATTGGTGGATTACATAAGGAATGTGTGTAAAAAAACAATTAAGAATGAGTCAATAAAACCAATTATTTGTAACTGAAGGGTAATTTAGCCTTCTGAATCTAAACAAAATCCTCCACATTAATTTTCTGTAAAACTGCATATAAATATTATTTGTGAATGCCACAAGTTATTTTTTTTCTCTTCCTTCCCCCACATCTGTCTAGACCTCCTCCAGTGGGATCGGAATTGAACACAATCTAGACACCAATGGATGGATTAGTGATTGCTTTCTTACTTTCTGAAGACTAGAAGACACTATCTCAATCTTTTCTTGAGTAATGGTGATATTTGTACCCCCTTTTTAGTGTTTGATGAATATTGAACATGTAGTTAGTATGGAACGAAGACATAATAAAAGCATGTTTTTTTTAAAAAATGTTTTTATTGGCACGCTCAAAGTACATCTAGAAAACATTACAACTTACTACAGCAACAAATTAACTGGCAAAATAGTAATTACTGTATTCAAGGCCATTTAAAATTAAGACATGGACAAAATATTCATTTGAGCTCTCCCTTCACTAAGCAATCAATTCTCCATCATTTTTGTCCATAAAACTAAATGGCCTACCTACTAAATGAGAAATAGCAAAAACAATATTGTATTTTAATGCATTAGTTTAACCACTTGAATGAAATTTGCGAAGGTTTATATTCAGCTTTCTTCCAAGACTCTTATAATGAACTTCCCTTCATTACATAACCACCACAACCCTGTATGGTAGATGGAACGAAGAGCTGGCTCAAAGTCATCCATTGAGTTTTCATGGCTTGGGTGGAATTGAATCTTGTCTTCACTGTGTTAGCCCAACAGTTCAAACAATACACTGGCACATTACAAATTCTGAACTGGATTCTGAATAGAACTCCCGTCCTATAGAACCTAGAACACGTGTCAATATAATACACACATGCACACCCCTCCAGAATGCTATAGGGTCTCCTGCTTGTGTAGGGTGGCTGAACTAGAAGACTCCAAGATCTTTCAACTCTGTTATACCTTTACTCTTACGTCTTTAAAAGTGCACTAAATTTGAGAACATACTGTTTCATCTTTATCATCTTCATTGCTTGTCTTATTATAGAATGTCTTTAATCTAGTCATATTCTCTGCCCAAGGTGAAAGATATTATAACAGGTTTTGAAGTGTAATAGAAAAGATGGAAACTCAGAGTTAAACTGCAGTTTCCTGCATGCTTATACTCATTTAGTAGAAGACAAACTCCTGTTATTCCATCTTCTCATTCTTGTGTTTACTTTTATATGTTGATTAGGTAGGTACACTTCAACGCAAAACAACCCTTAAACTTCAGCTACCTAGTTTTATTTTCCAAAAATAGTCCTCAGATTTTGATGGAACCTAGAGGTATTTGGGGGGGGGGAACGACTCTTCCCCCAAAATTCATGATTGTTAAAATGACAAAAAAAAAAATCATGAAACTACAAATGAAATCCGGATTTAAAAATGACCACACCACACTTTTCTTAAGAAAAAGATTGCTACTTAGCCATTGACATCTGGTGGCTGCTTTTATTCATGGAAATGCTCACATGATATATTCACATGATTTCATTTTGAATTGTTACTAACCAATTAGAGAAATCAAAGTTGGAAAAGAACCACCTCATACACATAAACCAGACTGCTTTTTGAATGAAATGAAAGCCCCTGCCAATCGCTCATTTCTGGAAGAAGCCGACATGGATATGAAAGAGAGTGTCTTCTCCTTTTTGTACATGGCATCTGGATACTAAGGTCTGTTGTCTTCCAGTTAGGTTATCTGGCTGACCTAGCCTCCATTAATTTAATATTTAAAAAGCAAAAAGAAAACTTGTGAAGCTACGCCTAATTTCTTCATTGCTCTCAAGGGAGACAGTTTCAATAGGTTGACTATGGTCTTGTTTCATTTCAAATCAAGATTTTAGGCAGCAGGCACATCAATGTGGCCGCAATCCCTATCTTTAATATGGAAGTCATGCCTAAACAGCCTTTCCCCCCATTCCCCCCCCGTGCGCATAACGTGCCCCTCCCTGCCGCAGCATTAGATGAGCCCACATTTTAATCATAACCTAATTGTTCTGTCTATTACTCCGTGCCTTTTTTTTAGCTTGATTGCTTAACAAAACTCAGTGTCATCGCAAACAAGAAGAATTGTCAGCTTTGCTTTTGGCTGAATTTAATATTACCTGTTTTTGATCTTTTGAAAAGCTTCAAGCACAGTGCTGTATAGTGTGTTTTTTTTCCTCATCCCGAAGTGTCAGAACTTAACAAAAAGGATGCAGTATGAAAGAATGAGTTTAACTAATCTGACTGGAAATATAGCAGAATACTGTCATTAGAACATATAGTCCATTTATTTTAATCTTTCAGGATATATCCTGAAGGTTTCACATGGACACTGTATTAAGTGACAACAATATCACTATGAACGCTTCAGATACAATTATATTTCAATGCATATTTAGCAGCTTTCCCAAATCGGGCCTGATTATAAGCTCTGAATAAGAACAAGATTGCACCAACATGAAGACAAGAACAAAAGTCTGGCACATGGAAAGAAAAGTGACAAAAATATTTTACTTTTTCAGCTGCTCTACAATCTTCATATGGAAATGTTCAGGATCCATCTGTTAGGATATAGAGTCACTTTAACTATAGTCCATTCTTAGAAAAGCATTCAAAGTCCAGTTTGGTCTTCCATGCAGGCAATCCTCGAAGCTCTTATTATCATATGCTGTCCAGCTTCTTTAAAACAAATGGAGCTATGGAAAGAAACACAGTAATGCTCTCAACAAACAAAAGAAGACATTTAGATCATAACTCCTGGTTTAAGTTTAGCTAAATCAGCAGGAAAGTGATGGTATTCCCTTAGTATAGGTAACTGACAATGAATGTCCTATATAGGTATAACTACACCATGGTAAATTTTCTAGTAAATATTTTTTGCTTAGTTTCTTCCCCATGGTGATGAGCCACAAAGCTCTGTAAATGATCTGATCTTGAAAATGCAGATTCAAGAAAATTGCACTGAAAATAAATTTTGAGTGTTCCACTTCTTGAATACTTGCATTGTTCTTAAGGCATTCAATACCTAACTTTGAAGTTATATAATACATGTGTACAAATCATGAATACTAGAGATATTTTTAAAATGCAAAACAAAAGAGAAGGGCATTATTTCTCAAGTGCCAAAAATGTTTTTTTGGAACTCAGGGGCCAAGTAGCAGTATTCAAAGAACTTCCAACAGTCCAAGCCTCTGGCTTTATGAAATACTGCATTACAGAGTACTGTCCTTATATCTCAGCTGCAAAAAATGAAGACATCTGTTAAATTACAGTTGTCTTTCCATATATTTTTTTTGCTCCATCAGAAAATTTAGCTGTAAACACCAGGTTTTCCTGGTTATGGTTTTCTGAGTTTTTTATTATTATTATTTTACATAGAGCTTACCCTTAGGTTGCAATTTCCCCTAGAGTTTGGTTTAAGATAGACAGCCGTATAAATATTTATACTAACTTTACTTATTTAAAACAAGTTAGCATTTATTCTTCCTTGCACGGGTATCTCATCCCTTGTCCATTGGAGATGGGCAGCCAATAATAAATTTAAATAAATAATAATCTACTCTTTTAACTCCAACCTTTCCCCTCCCCCCAAAAAACAACAACTCCCTAGGGCCGGACCGAGGCATGCCTGGCCAAAGTGACCTTTTTTAAAAAATTTGTCAATTGCTTACAAGATAACAGGTATAAGTAAAAACATAGTTATGAATACATGGATACATATAAGAAAAATAAAAAATAAAAGAAACAATAGGACAGGGACGGCTTATGCACGCCCTCTACAGACCTCTTAGGAAAGGGGTGAGGTCAATAGTCTAAGGTTAAAGTCCAATTCCTCTCGGGATCTACTTCAAACCCCTTAGCCGCTACTCCGCCCCGCATCTTCTGATGACACGAAATGCTCCTCAGATTCCCATCTAAACCTCCCCCTCCCCAACGTTAATGAAGGTCCCTGCTAAACCCCAGCTTTGCAGCAGCTCCCGGCAAAATTATCCCCAGCACGTGGCCGCCGCCGCCGCCGCCGCCCCAGATGTGCGCGCGGGAGGCACACTCACTGATGCGCAGCACGGCAACGTAGATGAGGAAGTTGCGGATGGAAGAGAGAACGTCCTCGCGCATTTTGCGCTTCAGCTCCTCCGGGTCCAGCTTGGGCCCCAAACCCTCAAGGCGGAACATGGTGGTCTCAGCTGCCGTCGGCGCCCACCGCTCCTTTCCTGAGCCAAGGAAGCTTCCGAAAAAACTACCCAGGCGCTCTCTCTCGAAGTAACCCCGCCCTCCCTACGGATGTCATTGAGGGACAAATTTCTTGCTACGGTCGGCGTCCAAGGGGAAAAGACTAGAGTTATTGGCCCTTCTTACACTTCCGGTACAGAACGCTTTTCAATTCTTGACTTCCGGAGCCGAAGGAAGGTTCTAATCCTGAATACGAGAGGAGACCAAGTATTTTAGGGATGGTAGAAAATCGCAGGTGTTTTTTTTCCTTCTTGTGATTTTTCACCTTTCGTCTTTTCCTCTCTCTTCTTTATTATGTAAATAGCCCCGCTGCTTGTAAACTTTTTCCCCCCCTGTTCTCAGCAGAAAGGTAATGCTGTTTTAACAATTAAGATTGGGAGTGCGGATTTATTACAGCTTTACTAAGCTGCAACGTTTCGGTTCCTGCTTCCATCTGCAATAAAAAAAAACACAAAGATGCTCTAACTGCATATTTATAATTCTTCTGCTAGGAGAAAAAAAAACCCATAAACGATTCAATGTTATATCCAACAGTATGCTGCAAATTGCAATGACTATTTGCCATATAGATTGGGTGGTTGAAACTGAAAAATACACTGCTCAAAAAAATAAAGGGAACACAAAAATAAGACATCCTAGATCTGAATGAATGAAATATTCTTATGAAATACTTCGTTCATTACATAGTTGAATGTGCTGACAACAAAATCACACAAAAATTATCAATGGAAATCAAATTTAGCAACCCATGGAGGTCTGGATTTGGAGTTACACTCAAAATTAAAGTGGAAAAAAAACACTACAGGCTGATCCAACTTTGATGTAATGTCCTTAAAACAAGTCAACATGAGGCTCAGTAGTGTGTGTGGCCTCCACGTGCCTGTATGACCTCCCTACAACGCCTGGGCATGCTCCTGATGAGGTGGTGGATGGTCTCCTGAGGGATCTCCTCTCACACCTGGACTAAAGCATCCCCCAACTCCTGGACAGTCTGTGGTGCAACGTGGCATTGGTGGATGGAGTGAGACATGATCTCCCAGATGTGCTCAATTGGATTCAGGTCTGGGGAACGGATGGGCCAGTCCATAGCATCAATGCCTTCGTCTTGCAGGAACTGCTGACACACTCCAGCCACATGAGGTCTAGCATTGTCGTGCATTAGAAGGAACCCAGGGCCAACTGCACCAACATATGGTCTCACAAGGGGTCTGAGGATCTCATCTTGGTACCAAATGGCAGTCAGGTTACCTCTGGCGAGCACATGGAGGGCTGTGCAGCCCCCTAAAGAAATGCCACCCCACACCATTACTGATCCACTGCCAAACCGGTCATGCTGGAGGATGTTGCAGGCAGCAGAACGTTCTCCTCGGCATCTCCAGGCCCTGTCACGTCTGTCACATGTGCTCAGTGTGAACCTGCTTTCATCTGTGAAGAGCACAGGGTGCCAGTGGCGAATTTGCCAATCTTGGTGTTCTCTGGCAAATGCCAAATGTCCTGCATGGTGTTGGGCTGTAAGCACAATCCCCACCTGTGGACGTCAGGCCCTCAAACCACCCTCAAGGAGTCTGTTTCTGACCGTTTGAGCAGCCACATGCACATTTGTGGCCTGCTGGAGGTCATTTTGCAGTGCCCGGCAGTGCTCCTCCTGTCCCTCCTTGCACAAAGGCGGAGGTAGCGGTCCTGATGCTGGGTTGTTGCCTTCCTATGGCTTCCTCCACATCTCCTGATGTACTGGCCTGTCTCCTGGTAGTGCCTCCATACTCTGGACACTACGCTGGCAGACACAGCATACCTTCTTGTCACAGCTCGCATTGATGTGCCATCCTGGATGAGCTGCACTACCTGAGCCACTTGTGTGGGTTGTAAACTCCGTCTCATGCTACCACTAGACTGAAAACACCGCCAGCATTCAAAAGTGACCAAACCATCAGCCAGAAAGCATAGGAACTGAGAAGTGGTCTGTGGTCACTACTTGCAGAACCACTCCTTTATTTGGGATGTCTTGCTAACTGCCTATGCTTTCCACCTGTTGTCTATTCCATTTGCACAACAGCATGTGAAATTGATTGTCAATCAGTGTTGCTACCTAAGTGGACAGTTTGATTTCACAAGAAGTGTGATTGACTTGGAGTTACATTGTGTTGTTTAAGTGTTCCCTTTATTTTTTTTGAGCAGTGTATTATCCTTGTGGGCCCGAGCTTGTCTTCGTTTTCTCCTGTTTATAAGAATAAAAGGAAGATTCTTTCAGGATAATGTAAAGAATTCTAGGTATAGAATAAAGCACATGTGGAACATACCCAATCCATCCAGTTTGATAGATAACAAATTGGAAAACAATTCCATCATCCTGGTGATCTTGATCACAAATTACCTGCAGAATAGGTTTGCACAACCCCCTGTGAATGTTCTAATATCATAATCTGGCTATAACTGGATTGTGACACAATGTGGACTTTATTCTAGATGTTTGCAATGATAATGAGCCATTAATGGACATTTGAGTAGCAACTACTACTCAGGCATTGTTCAGAATTGGCCCGAGACATTTTGCTACCCTCAGAAGAACAACAAATGGTAACTATTTGATTGAGGAGAACCCCATTCTCAAACCAAAGTTCACAGTATCTAAAGCCAGTAAAATGTTGGCAGCATTGGCAGTTCATCCATGACAGTAAATCATCTTTACCATCAATATTTTTATGTCCTCTAAAACCAGCTGTCTCACAGCTCTCTACATATAATATGGCATTGCCTGCCATCCAATATACAAATAGGAAAGAAATATTTCTGGCTCCAAACAACTGGCAAAATGCTTCTCAGTAGAGCTGCCTTGCTGATGATTCTCAAGAAACAACTTCTAATTCTGGAAAAAAAAAAGAGTTCACCATTTTAAACCCCACCAATGCTACATCAAGTGTTACAAAACATGATGGAACATTTAAAATGGCAGTTATCTTCCTCAGCTTCACCCACTTATGCTGTTGAATAAGCTTAGGACTGGGCAACTGTTTTTGTAACTGCTGCAAAATTATGATATGTACAAAAGTGGAAAAACTGAAATATAATGGGATGGTTGTCTAAGATGACATAATTAGCAGAAATACCTTTTGGACTTTCTGCTGAAAAAAGGAAATCATGGGTTGGAGGCCCATTCATTATATATTTTTTCTTTTTTTCCTTTCTTTTCCTGCATATTTTCACTTATTAACTTTACTCTTTTTTCCAAAATTTGCATTGCTTTTATTCTCTTAAAATGTATTTAATAAAAATTATTGTAAAAAACGAATTGGGCAGTTGATTGATACAAGAGTCAGTGGTCTCTGACTAAGAGCTTTACACTACAAGCAATCATTAATGAAACCAAGCTCTTGCTTGAGCAGTTGAAAGACAATCAACATAGAATTTCATTCTCCTAACTCTTGTTACACTGTTACATGGTTTGAGACATAGAAAATAGCAGGGAAGAAGTAAAGCTATGAGGACAAGAGATAAAACTGGGGTTCCTAGGCCATTCTAATGGTTCTACAAATAGTTAATGAAGAAAGGCTCAGAATTTGTGTCTACACTCTGGTGTTAAAAGTCAGGTTACCATTGATTCTATGTTTTACGTGAGTATGGGAAGGAGAAGCACATGATATAACTCTTCTCTAGCTTTCCCAGGATGAGATTTGGGAGTTGAATGCAACATGTACATGTTGGGTATCTGGCTGTGCAAACTGCAAAGTTTGTCTTCTCACTGCTTTAGGGTCTCTTTGAAATTTATGTGGTATCCTAAAAGTGCTTTGTCACTGCTGAGAACATCAGGTGCGCATTAAAATAGAGAAAGGAAGATCTAGGAAGCAGTATTCATACATTGGCAATTAATGTTTATGTATAATTCATTCCCACTCATTCGGTTGGCAAAAAATTAGAAGTGCTACAGAACCAGAAAGTTAGGCCTTTGGGAGAAGATAGTGGAGGAGCAGAGAGCTTCTACAGACAGCTCATAGAGCTGTGACAATTACTGCTAAGATGAAAGGAGATGATACTAAGAGATAAGGATAAAAGTGGGATCTTTAGACATTTTGCTTCCCTTTCCAAAAACTCACAAAAAAATCAAAGTGTCTGATGGCCTCAGTTAGGGTTGTCAAACTCAGTTTCAGTGAGGACCACATTAGGGCTGTGGTTGACTTGGGGTGGGAGGGCTAGCTGGCGGGGCATAGCCAACTTGATGCCACTCCTCAAACTGCTGGCATGTTTCCTCTTTGCACTAGGTAGATGGGCTGAAGCCATGCTGTCCCGATATTTCCTCTTTGCATTGGGTAGACAGGGCTGAAGTGCCACAGGCCAGCCTCTTACATTTTCCAGGACATCCCCGCCTTGTGTTTTCCAGGACTGGGCCTTGTGTTTAACACCCCTGGGCTAGGTGAACTGAAGAAATTTTCAGATATAATCTCTGGAAACACCTCATTGATTGCTAGAATGTCTGTCTTATTCTAGGCATTTTCTGTGGCTAGAATTGGGGCACATTACATTTTTCAAACAAGGAGCCACACTTGACTAATCAGTGTTAACTCACCTTTGTTACCTAGAGTAATAAATTATATCTAACATTGATGTTGCAAAGACTATCAATTTCTCGTACATTTTCTACCATCCTACAATTGTATGTACCATAATGGGATGGGAGAAAAATGAGCTGAATTTCTATTTTCAGAAATGGTGATTTCATGGACATTTGTTTCCTTCTTTCTAACAGGGTTTGGACAAGCTGTTTTGCAATATATCTAAACCTGTTTTGTACATTGTGAGATCCAGTTTGGAAGTCTAAAAGCTGCCCACCATATCATCTAATACAGGGGTGTCAAACTCAATTTCATTGAAGGCCACATCGGGGTTGTGTTTGACCTGGGGGGGGGCAGGGGTGTGTGTGGCCAGAGTGGGTGTGGCCAGCATGATATCACTTCTGTTGGGGCCTGTGGTGGCCTAAGCACTCTGCCAAGGTAAATGGGTTCCTGATGTCTGTTTTCGGCTGCAACAGCTGCAACCGTCTGCCAGCGAAAACAGAGCTTGGGAGGGCAGCCGTCCCGAGCTCCATATTCACTGGCAGAGGCACCAAGGGCAGGTCCTTTGCTGTTTCCACGGTGGCCCTGTGGCCCAGATAAAAGCACTCTGAGGGCTGGATCTGGCCCCCAGGCCTTGAGTTTGACACCCCCAATATAAAATATAAACAATGTAAAACAGCTATAAAACCAGGCATGTTTTTCTTTATCACGTTTTGCAGTGATTTTGTTCAGTTGGTGTAATAAAGCTATCACTATTATGGATTTAGACTTTTTTTTCAACATATACACGATTTTTGTACTTTATATTTTTATGTTCCATATCTTTACTAATGTTCTCTCTTAATAAAAATCGCAGTTCAGTGCAACCTGGATGCCTCCTAGATGGCTTTATTTTGAATTAACCTAATTCTAATTTTTATTGACCTTCAAATAGTTTCTTTTACTATTAATGCTTTTCTTTCATAGTTTTCAAAATCCTTTTCTAAATTTTTCTGAGCTTCAACAAGAAGAGAACAGAGAAATAAAATGATGATGATATTACTAAATTCCATACGCAATACAAGTCTTTTTCTCCAGAATAACCATTTCTGAATTGCATGCAGTGAGATATCCTATATCAACTGAGAAGAATTGAAGTAAATGTTGAAGAGAAGAGAAAGAATGAGATGTCCAAATGACTGTAGACATTCTTGCTGAAGAACATGGATTATTTGGAAAATATGCAGTTCAATCTTTTGTTGTGTTTCCTGTCCAGATATCTTTTCTGATCATTTTTCTAAGGATCAATTATTTTTATCAATGGGATGGTTTTACAGTGAAGAAATTTTAATCCTTGGTTATTTTATTATTTTATTTTGGCTTTCCTGAAATATAGCTTTTGTTGATGAATATGTATACACATTCATAAACACAGCATTTTTCACCTGCATGTATTACTTAGGGAAAGAAAAGTTCCCAGGATTGGATTCGAGGAACCAGCAGGTCTGGATTAACAAAACAATCAATGTAAATTTCTGTTGGTATGTTGCTCCTCTTTCCTGTGGAGCAGGGGTGTCAAACTCAAGGCCTGTGGGCCGAATCCAGCCCGCAGGGTGCTTAAATCTGGCCTGCAGGGCCACCCTGGAAATATCAAAGGACCGGCCTGTGGTACCTCTGCTGGCCAAAATGGGCTGCCCACGGCCTGTTTTTGGCCTCCATGGCCTCCTGCAGCAGTCTGCTGACCGAAAATGGACTGTGCAGAGGCCCCACGAGGCCCCCACATGGCCCATTTTTGGCTTTCCCAGCCTCCTCCAGCCGAAAATGGGCTGTGTGGGGCCTCCATGCGGCCTGTTTTTGGCTGGCAGAGTGCTGCAGGAGGACTCGATTGGACTGGATTACAATTCTGTGGCCTCAAGTAAGTGCCTGATCTGAATAGAAAACAAGCAACATCCTATGTTAATACTACAGTTTAATGCCAGATTTTACATACTGTAGGT
Source organism: Notechis scutatus (assembly GCF_049901735.1). Classification (NCBI taxonomy): domain Eukaryota; kingdom Metazoa; phylum Chordata; class Lepidosauria; order Squamata; family Elapidae; genus Notechis; species Notechis scutatus. The sequence continues at coordinate 171,987,600 of NC_142010.1, forward strand.
CCATTTAATTTACAGTCAATAATCTATAATTGATAGCCATTTCTATTTACTAGCCTGGAAATTTAATTCTGCTGTTAGATCTTGTATTATATTATTTATGCTATTGTATTTTTATTATTAGTTGAATAATAAAAATACAATAGTATTAATAGCTAATCTGCCTGGAAAAGCAATTTGCTATTAAACAATGGGGTATAAATTTAGAAATAAAAAGTTTAGTGGAGTATGAAGAATAAGTATTAAATGTTTGCCAGTAATATCTGGTAGAAGAGATAGGGAAATGGTTATAGTAAAGAACTGTGGAAAGAAAGAAAAGGGAAAAATGCATCTTGAGCCTATGTCGAACGCCCACCATGGCCATGCCCACACCCAGCCAAACACACACACACACACACACAGCCCTCCAAGGTCAAACACAACCCTGATGCAGCCAGTGAAATCGAATTTGACACCCCTGCTGCAGAGGTTGTGCTACTTAAATTCTATTTCAATTTATTATCATCAAGGATCAAATTTTAAATTAAAGGTCATCTTCTTTTTGGATAAACAGGTAAAAATTTTAATAGATATTTTGGGGACAATTTAAAATTTTCTTCTTTGTCCTCTTAGGTTGCATGTTAACTATGGTGTGTAGATAGCTAGGTGGTATCCAGTTAGCTAGATAAAGAGATAGATAGATAGATAGATAGATAGATAGATAGATAGATAGATAGATAGATAGATGATAGATAGATAGATAGATAGATAGATAGATAGATAGATAGTATTAAATTCTTTCTAAGAATGAGCTGAGGCAGGTATTGACGAACGAAACAATGTTTATTGTAACAAACAGGTTACCCGAGTCTTCCAATATGCTGCCGAATTGGCCAGCTGATGGGTAACAGCTGATGCTGTTTGACAGCTCCCTTTTATAGTTCGCTATCAGGCTGCTCAGCCAATCGGAACAAACAAAACTCCCGCTCAAAATGTGAACCAAGAAATAGAACTTCTGTAGAACACAATACGCCTTTCCCCCAGCTAGGAGCATGCGTAATCGTTTAAATTCTCTCGCCCCAACCTGTGCAGCTGGTTGGAATGGACCAGCTGTCACCAAATGCTCCGGACGTGGCGGTGCTGGACTACTCGCCGAAGATGAGTTGGACTCTCTCAGAAACTCATCATCCGGTAAATTTGTGCCAGCATGCGCATCACTCAACGGTGTCTCGTACTCCGGTGCGTCATACCCACAAAACATTTCCTCTGTTTGTTCGTTCCCCTCTGAGTTACTCTGGGATGAGCCCCAACAACCTCTCAATTGGTCGATATGGCGTCGCCATATTCTGCCATCCTGTAACCCAATTTTATAAGAACTGGGGCCCGTGACAGCCACCACTTGGCTGGGCAACCAGAGGGGATTACCCCCCAAATTCCTAGCATAACCAGGGTCATTTACCTGGAGTGATCTCACCTGGCTAAAAGAATCTAATGGAATTGAAGGAGAGTAGCTTGGATGGAGCCTATCTAAATTATTCCTAAGCTGCCTTCCCATCAGCAGCTCTGCTGGAGAACGATTTGTCACTGAGCTAGGGGTGATACATTGTAATAGTAAATAAGTGGCTAATTTTGAGTACCAATCTTCTCCCTCAAGTCTGCCTAAAACCTCCTTGGCTGCTCTTACAGCCCTTTCAGCTTGCCCATTCTCTGCCGGGTGATAAGGGGCTGTCAGAGCGTGCCAGACCCCCTTCTTAGCTAGAAACAATTCGAAACTAGCTGATGCAAATTGTGGACCATTGTCCGAAACAAGAACATCTGGAAAACTATGAGTTGCAAACAAACGGTCTAATGCTTTTATGACAGCTATCGAAGTAGAATGCATGAGGGACAACTCAACCCATTTGGAATAAGAGTCCACTACAATTAAGAATATGCAGCCAAATCTATGTCGACTCATGCCCATGGGACTTAGCTGATTCCCATTCCCCTGGATTGGCAGCTGGTGGGGCAGGCCACAATAGTTGACACGCCTGGCAGGTCCTGACCTTAGTAGTTATGTCTGCATCTATGCCTGGCCACCAGACATAACTCCTTGCCAGTGCCTTCATTCTGGCAATACCCAGATATCCTTCATATAAACTATCAATTATCCCAGACCTCAACCTGCTAGGGACAATGACACAGCAACCCCATAATAAACACCCCTGCTGGGTGGACATCTCATGCTACCTGGCTCTAAAAGGTAAGAATTTGGTGTCTAGTTTTCCTTCGGGCCAACCCCTTCTCACCCAGTCCAAAACCTGTAATATTACCTGGTCTCTCGATGAACATTGAGCAATATCTGATGCAGTCAGAGGTAATCGTTGGTCATCCAAAGAGAACACAGTTAATGATGGTGCGGGGTCAATTACGGGGGTTGGTAAAGGACAACGGCTTAAAGCGTCCACATGATTAAGGTGTTTCCCAGCTCTGTGTATTAATGTATATGAGTAGGAAGCAAGGAATATTGTCCATCTAGTCATTCTCTGTAGGACTTGGACGATCTCCAGACAAAACGCCTAATAAAGGTTTGTGATTGGTCACAAGCTGAAAATGGTGACCATAGAGGAACTCATGAAATTTTTTGATGGAAGCGACTGCTGCTAGGGCTTCCTTATTGATCTGTGCATAATTCCTCTCAGTACTTGATAAAGTCCTGGAGAAATATGCTTTCGGTGCTTCCAGGTCATTTGGCAATTTGTGTGCCAGCACTGCGCCTATCCCAAAAGGGGATACATCACAGCATAGTACCAAAGGTAAATCCCTGTCAAATTGTATTAACACAATGTCAGATGACAACAGAGCTTTGACAGCATTGAAAGAGAATTCTTCTTTGGGCCTCCATGACCAGGAAGCCTTTGCATCCAATAATCTATGTAACGGTTCTGCCACAGAAGCCTTATGCGAAGAAAGGTTGAAGCAAAAAGAGCCAATTTGTTATTAGAGTATAGGGCAGGAGCCCCAAACATTTTGTTTGTTTTTATTAAAATTTGACAGACGGGCCGGGTCAGCACAAGATTTTTTGGGAATCGCCCCCCCTCCCCTCGGCCTCCCGCCCCGCGTGGCCCCCGGCCCCGGGGTGTCGCCGCCCCCCGCGCCCCCGCGGGTGCCGCCCCCCCCCCCCCCCCAAAAAAAAAGCCCCCGGGCGCGCCGGGCGGTCCCCAACCGGGGGATGGGCGGGCCCGCCCCCGCCCGCCCGCCTGGTTTTTTTTTTCCTCCCCCCCCGGCGGGGGGGGCCCTCCCCCGGGGCGGCCCGCCCCCCCGCCCCCCCCGCCCCCCCCGCGCCCCCCCCGGGGCTCCGGGTGCTCCCCCCGGGCTCCCGCCCGCCCTCCCCCCCTCCCCCCGCCCCCCCCCTCCCCCCCGCCGCCCTCCCCCCCCCGCGCGCGCACGGCTCGGGGACAGGCGTGAGCGCCCGCGAGTTAAAAGGAAGCCGAAAGTTGCTGGGAAGTTGCTCGGGTGCTGGGAGCAGGCTTTTAAAGTGCCGCCCGAGCAAAGTTTAAGCAGCACCACCCGCCAGGTGGTGAACCCTTCCTGCTCCTCGGCGGGAAGACACTCCAGCCTGCAAACTTTGCCTTTGCAAAGTTTAAGCCTGAAGCCCGAAGCAAGCAACTTCCCAGCAACTTTCGGCTTCATTTTTAACTCGCAGGCGGCGTGCCTGGCAGAGGAAGCCCGGAGCCTCCTCAAGCAGTCCGCCCGCCCGCCCACCGGGCTTCCCTTCGCCGCGTGGCTTGGGGCCAGAGTGCGAGCGCCTGCGAGTTAAAGGAAGCCGAAAGTTGCTGGGAAGTTGCTTGGGTTTCCAGGGCTTCTAGGGCTTTGCAAAGGCAAAGTTTGCAGGTGGGGCGTCTTCCCGCTGAGGAGCGGGAAGGCTTCCGCCCGGCAGGCGGGTGGGCTGCTTGGAGTGGGCTGCCATGCGGCTTGGGGCGAGGCGCGAGCGCCCGCGAGTTAAAAGTTGCTAGGAAGTTGCTCGGGTGCTGGAGCAGGCTTTTAAAGTGCCGCCCGAGCAAAGTTTAAGCAGCCCGCCCGCCCGCCGGGCGGAACCTTCCTGCTCCTCGGCTCGGAAGACACTCCAGCCTGCAAACTTGCCTTTGCAAGTTTAAGCCTGGAAGCCCCAAACCCAAGCAACTTCCCAGCAACTTTGCTTCATTTTAACTACGCAGGCGCCGTGCCTGGCGGAGGAAGCCTGGAGCCTCCTCCAAGCAGTCTGCCTGCCTGCCCGCCAGGCTTCCCCTCCGCCGCATGGCTTGGGGCCAGCGCGAGTGCCCGCGAAGTTAAAGGAAGCCGAAAGTTGCTGGGAAGTTGCTCGGGGTGCTGGGAGCAGGCTTTTAAAGTGCCGCCCGAGCAAAGTTTAAGCAGCCCGCCGCCCGCCCAGGGCGGAACCCTTCCTGCTCCTCGGCGGGAAGACACTCCAGCCTGCAAACTTTGCCTTTGCAAAGTTTAAGCCTGGGAGCCCGAAAACCCAAGCAACTTCCCAGCAACTTTCGGCTTCATTTTAACTACCATGCAGGCGCCGTGCCTGGCGGAGGAAGCCGGAGCCTCCTCCAAGCAGTCTGCCTGCCTGCCCGCCAGGCTTCCCCTCCGCCGCATGGCTTGGGGCCAGGCGTGAGTGCCTGGCGAGTTAAAAAGGAAGCCGAAAGTTGCTGGGAAGTTGCTCGGGTTTCCAGGGCTTCCAGGGCTTTGCAAAGGCAAAGTTTGCAGGCGGGAGCGTCTTCCCGGCGAGGAGCGGGGAAGGGTTCCGCCCGGCAGGCGGGCGGGCTGCTTGAGCGGGCTGCCATGCAAGCTCGGGGCGCGGCGCTGAGCGTTCAAAGTTGCTGGAAGTTGCTCGAGTGCTGGGAGCAGGCTTTAAAGTGCCGCCCAAGCAAAGTTTAAGCCTGGAAGCCCCAGAAATCCGAGCAACTTCCCAGCAACTTTGGCTTCGTTTTAACTCACGGGCGCTCGCGCCGCGCCCGAGCCGCACGGCAGCCCCGCTCCAAGCAGCCCGCCCTGCCCGCCGGGCGCGTGAACCCTTCCGCTCCTCGGCGGGAAGACGCTCCAGCCTGCAAACTTTGCGTTGCAAAGCCCTGAAAACTCAGAACTTCCCAGCAACTTTGGCTTCGTTTTAACTCACAGGCGCTCGCGCCGCGCCCGAGCCGCACGGCGGAGGGGAAGCCCGAGCGCCGCTGTGGTCGCCTCCTCCAAGCAGCCCGCCTGCCCGCCCGCCGGGCTTCCCCTCCGCCGTGCAGCTCGGGGCCAGGCACGAGCACCCGCGAGTTAAAACAAAGCAGAAAGTTGCTGGGAAGTTGCTCGGGTGCTGGGAGCAGGCTTTTTAAAGTGCCGCCCGAGCAGGACCGCCCCGAGCCGGGAAACGGGGCACCAAGGCAGGGCAAGGCTCCACCAGCAGCGGCCTAGCTTTAGGTGGCTCCAAAGCAGCCAAGCAGCCCGCCCGCCCTCCGGGCGGAACCCTTCCCGCTCCTCAGCCGGAAGACGCTCCCGCCTGCAAACTTTGCCTTTGCAAAGTTTAAGCCTGGAAGCCCCGGAAAAAAAAGGGGATCGGCGGGGACTCACCTTCGGAGAGGTCGCACTCGAAGGTGATTTCGAACTCCCAGCCGAGGCCTTTGCAAAGTTCTTTTCTTTCCTACCCCTAGATCGCTCCACACTGTTTTGCAGCTTTGGGGGCCACAGGTGTGACGCCACGCCCAGTGATTTTTTTCAGGGGCGGGCAATGGACAGACCAATGGCAGCGATTTTTTTTCAGGGGCGGGCCGCATTGGACAGACCAACGGGCCGGATGTGGCCCGCGGGCCGTAGTTTGCCCACCCCTGGTATAGGGACATCCTTAATAGCTCTTACCTTTGACTCAATGGGATGAATACCTTTAGCATCTATGTCAGTGGTCCCCAACCAGATGATGAATGAATTTTTGTGCCAGGGGACCATG